>NW_010549833.1:40719-45811 GCF_000687285.1 Phaethon lepturus
GGGTTTGGAAATGGATTGGCAGCTAAGAGAGGCTGCAGCAGCATGGAAAGCAGCCAGATGACAGCCATAAGCAGATGTCATTCTAGTTTGATAGGAGAGTGAATTCTAGTTGTGTGATCAAACATTCATGGATCTTAAGGGAAAATCAATGTCTCCAAGAGTCAAAGTTCCTGTGTGCCTGATTACTGCTTTCAAGGTCTTGTGTACTGCTGGGAAAGCTATGACATCACTGTTTTATTTTGGTCTTGTATTTCACAGAAGGACATGCAGTAACTTTGAAGAGTTTGAGCTCCAATGTGTAACACACATCCACACATGTTCTATATAAAGTCCTTTAATCTCTCCCGATAAGCTTGTTTAATCTCCCCTTATTCAATGATAACAGATTAAGACTTCAATAGGTATACTTGCCTGAGAAAGACTATTTTGTTGCTGGGTTGGTTGGTTTTGGTTTTGGTTTTTTGTGTTGTTGGTTTTTTTTTTGTGAAAAGGGCAAAAAACATAAGCAAGACTTTTTTAGAAATAAAATCAAATTAACCATGAGAAATGTGATGAGATTTAAAATTGTAAAAACTCTCTAATTATCAAGTGGACACTCTTGGACAGTGAATTCCATCAAAATATGTGTCATCTCAAAGAAAGTTAATAGAAACATGATTAGTCTATATGACCTAGTGCTGTACCTTTTCTCCTGATTCTAAAGTCTGCAATGGTAGGCAGAGCTGTTTTCCTATGGACGATTTGTGAAACTTCATGGATCTCTCATAATCTCTCTCAAATGTTTGCTGCACCACCACCACTGAGGTGGATGATGCCAAAAATTAATTTTGTGTAGCCCTCAAAAAACTCCAGATATTTTCCACATACTTTCTAGTTGTTTGGATTTTTTTTTTAATTATAGTTTTTGAATATGATACATCTATGAACATGCATCTTTCCTTCTGTAGGGGCTTCATGGTGAATGGAGGTGAGTTTTGGTGCTTTCCACACAGCTAGCAAGTTCCACCTTCCTAATTTAATTGACAACTTTGCAGCAATCTATATTAATTCCTCAATCCTGAATTACTGCAAAGATTATAACATGTTAATTTTTGACTGGCACACAAATCAAGGCACCCAATGAAAATTTAGAAGCAAAATCCCTATAATATATTCACTATTTTATACATCTATATAGTCTTAACAAGTGCCATTATCTAAAACTAATCTCTGCTTTTCTCAAAGCTTAGATTACGCTTTTCTCAGATCCTTCTAGAAATATTTTTGACATATGTTATTTTAACTTTATTGTGCAACTTGGATTCCATATTTTAGGATATTCCACAACCTGTGCAGTTTTCCCATCATCACTACTGTCATAGTCACAATGCTTTGTGGACACAATTACAACATTAAAAGTTAATGAAAAGGTACCATTGTGTCAAATATAGGTTCCTTTAAAGAGTCTCATATTAAAACCTTCTTGTTTGTAAATAAACAAATGATTTTTCTAAAAATGTAGGCAGTAACTTAAAAAAAAAATCCAGGAACTTTTTCTCTTATTTGGCCTCTCACAATCACAATTTTTTGCAAGTCTCAGCAACCTTACAAATTGGTTGAGGCCCTTCTTCCACTACTGTACCAACACCACAGAAGTAAAAGGAGATGAAAATAATTTTGGTCAGAAAACAGATATGCTGACAGTAACTATTTTAGTAGAAACATACATCAAGTTACAAAGAGAATGTTCAAAAGATCTGCCAGATTGGAATACAACTCCAGCTAGGACTCGGAAACCTCTGAAATATGGAATTTTTACTAGTCCTTGTGAAAGCAGCATGAATCATATGACCCATCAATGTGACTGAAAACTAGGAGTTTCCAAATAATTGCACAGCACTAACTGTGTACCTGTTACTCCTTGATAAATCACAAACACATCATCTTGGAGTGCTATTCAAATTCTATTTAATTTTAGGATTAAATTAAATCAGCTTATTTAATACTAACAGGGAATATTTGAATATTTTTTTGGTGTTTCTGCTTCATTCCATACTCCACAAATCTGAAATCATTCTCACTACTGTATAAATCAAGAAGGAATTGCCTCTGGCTGCTGGCAGTACTTTCCATCTGCAGAATTCCATCCAGTGCAAGCTAAACTCTGCTGTGGTTTAGCTGCCAATGAACTTGTCTGTCTTGTGTTGTACTGGATGATTTTATCCTTTCCACCACTACTCTGGATTAAGCAAGTGTCAGTGGTTGTCTACCATTTCCATGACATTTGCATGCACTATTTCAAAAGCAGGACACCAACTTCATTATACTTGAGATATAGTCATGAACACCCATCACTGCTCTCAGTTCTTCAACAACTTTTAGGCAAGTATAAATTAACCTAACTTCATCATGAAATATGATTTCAGCATTAGCTTTTTAGTACGAGGTACCATCACATCCAGACACTTCTCTAGGTGTGTGGTAGTTCCCCATGTTATTCATTCACATCAACTTAACCTGAAAATCCATGTGTTCACTTGAAAGATTTTTCTCATTTTTAAGCTCTGAACAGTACCTTAATAATGCTTCCATTCTAGTGCTGTGTTTGAGAAATCAAGGCCAAAAATACTTTAAAAGCCAACTTTTTTACAACAGGTCTTTGAATAATAGGTGTAGGAGAGATTATTTGTCATATATAGTCTAAGCCAACTCCAAATAGGTTTTTACCTGAAATGCTTCAAATGCTTAGTATTTGGTTCTTCATGCTTAAAGTAAAAGCATGTAACTTGAAAATTAATAGTTACTTTTTTTATAACTATCTTCAAACATTGTCTTAACTGGGTCCTTATCAAACTGAAAATAATTCCTTCTGGGCAATAGGATGTTATTAACACCAAGTATTTTGAAAACTCTAGAATCTGACTGCTGCTAGTGTAGCCTCAGATCAGATGTGTTTTCCTGGAAAACAGGTAATAATACTCATTTTAACATGTACGCTTAACTTGTATGTGTCAGCTATATCCCCAAGCTTTGTTGTGTTAAGTGTTGTGAATACTATTTCCCCTTTTGGTTCTGGAGTTCATTTGAAGCCTGATTTTCAGCTGCAATCTCACATCCAGGCTCTAAAGCACTGGGAGCTACAGACGTATATTCAGCATATTTGAAAATAAGGCTGCAAGCTGCTTCCTTGCACTCTGTTTATTTGTTCTGAAATCCAGATCTGCTGCTGCAGTTCTTACTTCTTTTGAACAAGTGCAGTTTAAGAACAAACATCTATGAACACATTAAATATATATTTTTGTACGAGTTTACTGATTAAGCTTAAGAGCAATTTTGACATTAAATTCTTGGAAAGATCTCTCAAAATCCTAACCTGTGCATGCTTAACTGCTTTTTCATGTTTGAGGTTTTTAGTTTAGGCTGAAATAACATCAGAATAAAACAATTTCAAATTATGTTATTCACAAAACATTACATAGTAAAAAAAAAAAAATCCTTAGGGCAAACCAACAGGCATCATTATTTTTTCATCATTTATCAATATTTGCTCTGAATATTTGGGTTTTTTTGCAAAACAAAACATAAACAGCTAAACCTTTCTGCAGCAGAAAGCATTATTTGGTTGTTACCTCCTCTAGGGGTGGGGTGAGGTGGGGTGAAGTGGGTAATATACATAGGAGCAGCCTAAATTAAAATTTCACGGGAGAGCAATAACAAAAGGAAAAGGGAGAGATATATATTAAAAAAATTTTTTTCTCAAAAAAATTTTTATCTAAGCATATCCTAGATTTTGTTCACTTCTGAAATGTCTGCTACCTAATGTTTTTTTGGTAGTGAAAATTGCTTACAAAAATGGATGTATTTTATTTTTCTATTATTTGAAAAAAGCAAGTTAGGAAAGTGGATATATTAAACAAATTGGGTTTTGTATGCACTTCTTTTTATTTGCACCTCTTATATGGAGGGATACAAAGTAAGTTCGATACAGCATAGCATAAAATTAACTCAAAATTCTGTATTTACCCTTTAATCTCTTATTATTGATTATCACTCTATTTAAGACTCAACTTGTGAGTCACAGGACAAAGGATTTACTATTCAAATACTATAGCTCTGTAGCAGGGTCACTGCAATCTCTCCAGTGAAGCTATGCATCGACACTGAGATGTATTTTAAGGAGCTGAAATGACCAGTAACAATCATTCATCATAAATGCATCTTTCATTCAACATGAAAACTAAGAGGTATGTTACGTCTGTTAACGTGTCCCATTAAGTATATCCATTAATACTGTATTTCAGTATCTAGCTAAAGTAGAAGTTGTACTATAAGCTATCAGAAGCCAGGCAAAAAAAAAAAAAAATTCCACTAAAAATGCAACACAAAGAAAAGCCCATTTGCATTCCATATCAAAACAGAATCAAAACATTGTAGTATTTTTTTCAAAATTATTGAAAAGATATTTACTTGGATCTTCTGTAGACCAGCAGATTATCCCTTGCCTATCTGTTTATTGCAATTTTCTTCTACCCTTAACTCCTGCCATTATCTCTGTTTGGAGTGTTTCCTCTTTGTTTAATTATAAAGTACTCATCAAGGCAGTAAAAGACTGTTACTAGAGTATCACTATACTCTGTGGACCAGAACAGCAACCTGCAATTGCTGAAAATGCAATTTTAAGATCCCACTATAAATCAGGTAAAACATCACATTGATCTCCTGCATCCGCAGTGAACACTTCAGCCATCAGCTGACCATTGATGGCTCTGGGGTTTCAGATCTCCACCTTTCCTTTGGCTAAAGCATACATTTAATGAAAAATGTTTTCTTGAACCTAGTGCAGGCAAAACAAAAGTCAGTCTTGGGTCAAAATAATTGAAAATTTTTGGTCTGCCCAAACGATATTTAATAAAAAAATTCCTAACCTACTTTATTGCTGTATAGATATCTACTGAAATAATAATGATAATGAGTAAACAGTTCTACGGTTTTAATTCTTGCTGGAGTAAGTATCTGATTAGATGAGAAGGTTTACCATAAGTCTCAGACTTTAATCTGCAATTTGAATGTGTAAACACAACTGTCTGATATGTTTCCCATGAGTTATAACGGG
>NW_010549833.1:45842-71073 GCF_000687285.1 Phaethon lepturus
CCGATACTCAGACACTACTATATGTTTTTAAACATTAAAAATAGGAAACCCCAAAGGCTCTCCCAGGGGGACAGTAAATGCAGGGCAACTTTGCTATAATGAAGAGAATATTACTCAGGGATCAGAAAGGAGAAGGGAGACATAATGGTCAGAAATAACAGAAGACTAAAATACGGAGAGGTTTCATTAGCAAAGAAAAGCTTTTAGTGTACAAAGTACTTGTCAAGACACTAAAAATGTCTGCTGCTACCTACATTATCTGTAACTCACTGTGCTGGTTTGGGCTGGGCTAGAGTTAATTTTCTTCATAGTCGCTACAATGGGGCGATGTTTTGGAATTGTGCTGAAAACAGTGTTGGTAATATAGAGATGTGTTTGTTATTGCTGAGCCGTCTTGAGAGTCAAGGCCTTTCTGCTCCTCACCCCACCCCACCAGCGAGCAGGCTGGGGGTGCACAAGGAGTTGGGAGGGGGCACAGCTGGGACAGCTGACCCCGACTGACCAGAGGGATATTCCATGCCGTATGACGTCATGCTGGGGGTGCACAAGGAGTTGGGAGGGGGCACAGCTGGGACAGCTGACCCCGACTGACCAGAGGGATATTCCATGCCGTATGACGTCATGCTGGGGGTGCACAAGGAGTTGAGGAAGAGAGGGATGTTCAGAGTGATGGCATTTGTCTTCTCAAGTAACTGCTAGGCCTGGCGGAGCCCTGCTTCCCTGGAAATTGGTGAACCCCTGCCTGCTGATGGGGAGCAGTGAATGAATTCCTTGTTTTGCTTTGCTTGCGTGCGCGGCTTTTGCTTGACATATTAAACTGTCTTTATCTCAGCCCATGATTTTTCTCACTTTTACCCTCCCGATACTCTCCTACCTCCCACCTGGGGCGGGGAGTGAGCGAGCGGCTGCGTGGTGCTTAGTTGCCAGCTGGGGTTAAACCGTGACACCCACTAAGAGGGAGAACTCTTTGCCTTGAATTTGTCTCAGGCGGGTCTTTTACAAAATGCTTCCCTTCTAATAGTCACTGGTAAAGCTACTTCATGAGCAACTGAATTTAAAAATTGAGTCCATTCTTACTGTGCCCAGTATTTTAGCCTTACATAGTCCTTCATCAGAGCAGTTTTCCGTTTCCCTTTCTTAAAGAAAACATAGCTGAACACATATGAGAAAACTAAACCTAAAACCAAAGAGAAAGCAAACTGAGGAATTTCACATTTTATACTAGTGAAGGGCAGGCATTGTTCATAATTACTGGCGGAGAGGTCTTACCTGAAGTAGTTCCTTGAATTAAAAAAATATTTCAGAACAACTCTACAACCAAGAAAAACAAGTCCTAAGTGAACTGGCAATTTCAGACTTTCAGCACCGTTATTTCCTGTTATTTTCTTATTTTTTAACAGCTTTTCATTTCTTTACCACTTTCATTTGGAAAGTCTAACCAATTTGTAGGCTTTTCAGAGTTCTACTAGAACAGCAATAGGCAAACAATTTTAAGCATGATTCCATATAATTTCCTACCTTCCTTACTGTTTCCAGCACAGTGTCTCCTAACCCCTTCACTCCTCTGTCATTACAACTTACTTTCTCCCTCTTCTTTGGATTCCCCACTGGTCTCAAAACACTCAAGCACCTTCAGTCAAATCGTCTGATCATAGGAGTATAGGTAGCAGATTTTAAAACAGAAAACAAGGGCTACAACATAAGCTTTAGCATGGGGTGGGAAAGACATGAGAAGCCTCATAGCAACTTGAGGGAGCTTTCAATGGTAGACAGCAAGAGTCAGGAAATGTAACAATGCATATATTCTTTAGTAAAGGATAAAGAATTTAGGACTGGAAAGTCTCTAGCATACAACATGACAGGCAACCTTGTGCAGCAATGGGGTTGAGAGTTTAAGACTTCTCCCTAAAAATAGCCATACTGACTCAACTATTAGCCGAACATTTTCTTCTCACTGGGACATAGGGAGACCCTGGGAAGAGTCAGCATTTATGGGATTTCCCATAAGTATCTTTCCATTGTCTATCTGCTGTCAAGTTCAGCAGTCTTCCAAGCTGGAAATTACTTAACATGTCCTCTTTAAATATTTTATACCACTACACTCCCTGGTCTTTCCTTGAATCTGTGGAAATTTCTAGCCATCACATCATTAGGCAAAGACATCACCACACCCACTGTCCATCACATGTCAGTGTGGAACCTGGGAGCTTGGAATGCTCATAGCCCCCAGTTTGTTTTTTCAATGTCAGCACTGCATTAAAGCCCATCCTTCCTGCCATACAGAATCGGTCACTGTAGCAGAGAAGGAGAACAATTCATTAAAGATGGAAAGAGCCAGTTATCTACAATCCAAATAAGTTTGACATCACCAGCAAAATGGATTCATAATGAGGTATGACAGAGTCACTAAGTTTTGAAACTCAAATTCATGGTTAAATGAAAGTGGGAAAAAATTAATACACAGTGAAACAAAAGAGATTTTGTTTTCAGCATAAAGTTCAATAATGAGATTTAGTACCTTTTCATTTAAGACAAGAGAATGGGAAGCAGCAGTTCTAATTGCACAACTGCAGCTTTCAGTGCTGTATTTTCTCATTTAGTTAAAATACTAAACTGTAATCACTTGTGGGACAGACCCATGGGTATATGGATCAAAAGGGTTACAAAAATTCATCCCAAGTTTACAGTAAGAACAATTATCCATGAATTGCACTCCTCCAAAAAAGGTAGCTTTGCACTGATCTGAAGAGGGAATCTGGCCCCACCATGATTTTTTTGATATCTGAACATTCTCCAGAGTGTTGAGATTACATTTTCTAGCTCTAAGTATTATTGTACATCAGGAAAAAGACAGGTGTACAGTCTAATTGTATCCATCCAAATAACAGGGAAACCAGAATATTGTTCCAATTCTGGCCTAGGAGCTTCTCAGCTTTTCTCCATTATCACAGACCTTTTCTACTAAACCACTTGTATTTATTTCACGTTTTACTTAATTTGCAAACAGAATGCAAAAGTGACCTGAAATGTTCTCACTATCCTCGTAACAGTGATACTTGGGTAATACATACAGATGCTCTCACCACATTCACCCCATGACCCAGCTTTTCCTTAGACAAAACATCACTTTGTTTTGAGACTGCCAAGTTCCTTCACTCAGTGGTTCGTCTGTCAAAATTTATCTGTAGAGTGCCACAGATATCTTGCTGCACAAATGCAAACACCTACTGAGTGGAAACTCATGGCTGGCTGTGAATGCAATCTTTTTCTCCAGGAATTGTGTTAAAAAGGTGAAGCAAATTATTTCATAGGCTGATCACAAAGTAGGGTACATCTGTCATTCAGCTGAATGTATAATAAAGGCGTATGTATCCACCCACCAGGATCCTGACAGATTTTCTTGATTCAAGAGAGAAACTCTGCAGACCAAAGTTCAGAGTGTACCAGGTTTCTGTGAAGATTCTAGACAGGATTCATCTCTGCATTGTATCATTTCCCCTCTTCCACTGAAAAGATTTACATGTTGTATAGCACCATTAAATCACTAAAGTACCATTAAATCAGAACCTTAACATCATAATAAATATGTCCAGAGGACAGGATCATTGTATCACACTAGCCCTATGTTATTTTAGGAGTTGAGAGAGAAGCATGCTTAAGGGCTATACAGAAGTCATGCTGGGGAAATCAGGCTTTACTGATGTGCTGCACCTAAAGTCTGAAATGGAATTAGTTCTATTATAAAAGAGCTTCTGTACAGAACTTCCTATATTTTCTCAGTTTCTCCTACATAACTAATACTGCCCTAGTGTTCTAGCTGTAAAGAATTAGAATAAAAATAATTTTCTAATGAACAATTTAGCAGAACAATGCAAAAAATGAATTTAATTTATGTTATGTAAAAGGGATGCTTTGGGTGTTTGTTTTTCTTTTTTAACTCCACAGCCTTTTTCTCACTCACACCACCAGTACTTTAATCCCCAATATAAGTTCAGAACAGCATGCCATCAGAGGGTTCCAGAGTGTGCTAGAAAAGTGTGTGTGATTTTTTTAACAGTAATTTATGAAACATTAGTAGCCTACTCAGCATCATCTCATTCCTGCAATAGATGCAGGCATCAAATATGTTACTGCAAAAAGAAAAACAAAAAGACAAATCACCATGCACTGTCAGACACTGTTATGAAGAAACTTAAAATACGTTGAGCAACATTTCCATATTCACCTAGACCCTTGTGACACATGCCCATTTTTTCCACATGTAAGCCACATGATAATAAAAATTCTATGGATTTTAGCAAAGTGTTTTATAATAGCCATATAGCATTTCATGCTGGCAAGAAGTGTAGCAATAGGAAAGATGAGAAATTCAGTATTTCGTACAGGAGTTTGGATCCCAGAATCTTCCAACCCATTTCCACTTTCCTGATTACCAGCAACAGATAAATTCTGATATCATATTGCACTTGGAATAACCTTGACAATGACTTCCCATATGAGAACACTAACTATTTTCAAGTTGAGAACAATCAATATGTATTAAACATACATAATAGACAGAAACAGCATTCCTTTAGCATTTCAGACACCAGTACTTTGTGATTTACAAACTTACATCAGTAAGTTCAATTCTAAGATCTCACAATGTGTCAATTTCTTAGGGTTGAATCACGTCTGTATTTTGAAAATAAAATCTTAGTGGCAACTGAAAAAGAATTAACAAATTTCAGTAGTTAAAGGAAACATAAAACTGCTAACTAGAATATAGGTGCTTAAATAAATCCAGATTATTGCAAGGTGTTGGAGGTACACACAGAGAGGTACATATAGCTTTTAGAAAACTTAGGCAAATCCTTCTTAGCTCATCTTTAAGTAATGAAAACAGTACATTATGCATAAGGAGACAAATTTCAACATCAAAATATTTGGGAAAGGGTGGAATATATATTTTTTCTTTTTTTTTTTTAATATAAATATTTTCCAGTTCTTTAGAGTGAAAAGTTGGAGTAAATATTCCTTAAAAAATGAAAAAGTGAAAGCATGAGCCAAAACAGATAATGAGTTCATTAAACTAGCCACATCCCTTAAGTATTTATGAAACTTGAGGAGAAGCATGAGGGTTGGTTTTTTTTTTTGAAAAAAGCTTTTCTGTAGTTTGTAATTGCTAATAGGGTGATTGTGTCATCCTTGTCATAAATAAATAATGCCAGTAGATTAGCCACAGAAAAGGGCCAGGAAAATGCAGTTTTCTCACCAATTCAGTAGCATATTTAACAACTAAGATGAATAGGTACATGCAACCTGGACATATCCGTTACAATTTCACATTTCCCATAAATTATCTGTTGTAGTTTTCTTTAGCCTTGGTCTTACCTAAGGTCCAGAAAGTAAAAATGAAAATAATTCAGAACCTTCCAGAAAATAAAATCAGAACCGCAAGTGTCTTTCTACCCTTAATTGAACATCAAAACATCCACTTAGAATCCCTTTACACGTTGGCTCACCTCCCAAAATTTGACACCTGCAAGTTTGAACAATTTTGGATCTGTACTCCAGCAAAAAACTTGTTCATAAATATTTATAAACAACATGACAACTGTACACAAAATATGCATCATTATAATAAATGCGTTGTACAATCCTAATGATAGAGATCCAAAAACTAATACAGAAGGAAATTTCTGAGCAGCTTAACTTTGCATTACAATAGTATCAATTCAAACGCAAATTCTTACACTATCCATATTGTTTCTTCTCAATAAACTGTGCTGAAATCACTGAGGATTATCCTTTTGTTTAATTTAGAATTTCTCTCCATCCACATATTTTTAAAAAGGCATTCCAGATGAGTTTCTAAAAAAGGAGTATTTTTATTGCCTTTCCATCCATGAAAGCATAGTATGTGTTGAGTAACTGTCTGAAAAGGCAATTGTTCCACCTAAAACTGTGTCCACAACTGCTTGAGTTTTGCTCTACAAACTCTTTCACCACTTCTCTGCCCTGTGAATTGATGCAAGGTTTCATCCAACACAAGACACCTCACTACTTTCGTCCTCTCAGTATTGAATGTGAATGTGATACTTATAGCAGAAGAAGTGCTCAGCCTCCCTCAGAACATAGCAGGGGCTGGTCCTACTGAGTCATGGGTATGGTGGCTTTCCTCAGCACAAACCTATTGCTTATGAACCAACTCCCACAAAAACATGAGAAGTAAAGAAGTCATGCCAGTGAATAAACGTCTCAGTGAATAAAGTTGAATCCCATATAGAGAGTGAAAAGTGGGCAATGGTAGTAAGTCTAAGTCCCACTACGTGAAATCAACCAGCATAGCACAAATACCTTGCTGTACAGATAGTTTCATACTGGGTCTATAAGTGTCAGAAAGGGTCATTCAGTTCAATCCCCTGTGTGGATAAACAGCACCACTTTCTTGAGTGGATCACTGCTGCATGGAAATGCATATATGACACAAACCATCTAATTCTGATTTAAGAATTGCCAGGAAATAGTAGCTTCTGGCAACACTTACCTTTTGCAATGGACAGTGCTGTGCTTGTGGCAAGTATATGCTTTTTTTAGATTAAACCTTACTGTCTTCCATCCATGACTCCTGGTATACTTGTCTATTACAATGCAATGTTGTCTTACGAAGTGTGTAAGCGACACTGATCAAGTCACTTCCTAACTTTCCTCTTTGAGGAGCTTCTGGATTGAGCCTTCTGAGATCACTGCATGGTATACCGTCTCCCTGGTCTTTAACGTCACTTTATATTTTAGCATGGGGGAAAAAAATCCTCCACAAGAAACAATACCTACTTTTGACATGTTATTTTAGCTCTCAGTTGAGTTGGTACTGTGTTTTCATGCATATATCACTCTTACAACATTAGTTCTTGCTCCTCTATTTTTAACTGCATTACAAATGCATAAAACCTGCACTGTCGTTAAATTAAGGAATCAGAAAGCTAAGTGCTCAACTGAAACAGACATTTCCCCAACCTCATGAGAGCAACTATTCAAAACAGTCTGTATGAAGTAAATTCTGTCACTGGTTTTGAAAGCGTTTACCCACAAATCCTGACAGTTGCCAATGCTGAAGCAAAGCTTCAGCACACATCCTTGAAGCATCATATAAACATTGCCCTTTCAGGTATTGCAAGAAAATGTATTTATGCGGCAAAATAATCTATACATTGTATGGAATGCATCAAAGAGATGAAATCATAAAAAGAAGGCAGCCAATACTTGCAAAAGAATCGTGTAAAAAAACCAGCCAGCTGGAGGCACCTGCAAGGTTCAGTGGAGAACTGTAAGGTGCAGTAAAGCCAGGCCTTACATGTCAAACTAAAACCCCTTTGGAAAAGGGATTGTGCTTTTTTGACCCCAAGCACTGTCACACAAAACCCTTCAGTAAAGTGACAGACATCGTCAGAAGGTAACAACGCTGACCCAGGCTGCTTAACTTACACTTTTAGGCCCTGGTCCTAAAAACATAAATGCAGGCAGGCAATGTATGCACCTAATAAAGCCTTTTGATTTCAGAAAGGAAAAAAACTTCTGCAAACAGACACTGTCTTAATGGCCAGCAAGTTTATGTATCTTATAGCTTTACTTACGCAGATTTTGTGCAAAGATGTTTTCAGTGAACTTAGAATGATTCACTAAACAGAGGAACTCCACCAATGTAGTAAGAGAAATACCTAGAAAGATACTCATCTGAGAAAAATGTTTCAATGTCCCTCTCTTTAAAAGACCTTCTGGTACATGGCATACAACCTAGTTGAAAAAGTAAAATGCAATCAGTTTCTGAGTGTGGTTTCTTTGGGTTTTTTTACTATCATGTTGTCACTTACTATATAAGTCATACTAAACATGAAAGACTAATGCAAATGATACACTTTCCTCTTCGAATATTTTAAAGAGACGCTTAATTCCCTTGTTTCTCAGTTATTAGTTAACAGCCAAAGATCATGATTTTTTTCCTCTGAAAGGCACCAGAAAATAGTAAGTAATCATTCTCACATAACTCACATTACAGCAATAGTAGGACCTTTGTAAATCTGTTAAAAATATGGTAGAACTGGTTTTGTGTGACTGATTTGTTTAGCAAAAGTTTTTTTTGGTTCTGTTTTAATATGGTAGCACCTTGTCAGTTACAACACCTGCAAAGGACTTTACAACCGATATGAAGAAATGTTTCAAGGTTATAACAGCAAACATGTTTGAACATGATAAGATCAAATTTGATGGAATACGTTCAGGGTGTCTTGTTATGAATTAGTGCATGAGAACATAGCAGAACAGTAGAGGCTGCTTCAAACCTCCTTACACTGCTTTCTGGAGTATAATTCAGTATGGCAACACACTGGGTGCATAAAGACACTGATTTTCTGCAGTGCGGTGTGGGGCACATCAAACAGCATGATAATAAATGAAAGCAGAGACTACACATAAAGAAGTTACTAGAATAAAGCTATTTTTCTGATCTTTAAACATAATGTCTTACACAATGGGTTGATCCAGATTTCTTTTCTTTTTTCCTTTTTCATAGGAAGCTCTTAATTGAATTCTCTTAATGAAGAGTGAAGTGTTCATTTTTATTATAAATTTCCTATGATTCATCCTTTTCATTGTCAGATTGTATTAAAAATCCTTATGCTTCCTCATCCTGCACAGTAGATAGATAGAATTCTGTCTCAAAAAAGTATTGTGGTTTTTTTATGTGCTTAACAGTCTGTTCACCAGCTAGGAAAAGTGAAGCAAAACAGGTAAAATTCTAGTCCCTTCTGAGTTTATTTGGAAACTCAGCATTTCTTCCTGAAATCTTAATTCAATCTCCAAAAAAGACACCTACCATTTAAAATTGTCAGTGAAACAAATATAGCCAAATTTATTGGGTACAAACAAGCATTTTAGAAATACGGGAAGGAACAGAAAAACAGCAGGTTGAAACTACCTGTGCTGAAGAGTCAGCAGTACAAAAAGTTTCTTACTGAGTGCTCACATCACTCTAAGGACACCATGACAATGTCAAAGAACCGAACAGGAAGACCTTGGCTTTAATACAGAAGATTTAATACAGAAGACCTCAGATTTAATATAAGATTGGATTAGCAAGATCTTATTCAAGTATTTGTAAACTGGAGGTGCTGTAGATACTACACTGTATAAACTGGTGGATTAAGTAACTGCAATCTTATCACTATGACTATAATGATCAGTGACTGAACTGCTGATTCAGCCTGCTTATTTAACCTTTCATTAATTAATGCACTCAATTTACTGAAACTTCTTTGCTTCAAAGTGTTCCACTGAGGCTCCATAATGTTCCTCTGGTTTCCTCAGGTATTCCCAATTGTGCTTGCTGTTCAACCATGAAGAGATGCACTTGACAGGTTCATACCTCTTCCATTAAATACACTGGTGTGTTCTTGTCAATAATGAAGGCTAACTGCACCCCTCTGCTTCTAGACGTAACACGCAGATCATTGCAGGATAGGTTGCACTTTACCTCTTAGTAAGGAAGTCAAAGGTGGTGATTACTCGCTGGAAAAAATACCTGGTTTCCAGAACCAGGCGCGTGATCATGGGTTAAAGTATATATTGCTCAGTGGCCAAAAGGAGTTTGCTTTGTTTTGTTTTTTAAAGGCCCGTGATCAGCCACCAAGGTCTTACACTAGACTTCCAGCCCACAAAGAAAGGGCGAGGTTTTTTTCCAGTTATTTTCAAATTCTAGAACTCTGGCTAGTTTAATGCACCACACATACGGGTGGATCTGAAGATACTTGACACAACAATATAGGCCAAAAACCATCACGTGTCTTGGACTGACTCAAGTGTAAAAAAGCTAACAGAATACAGACCTGTGCCAGTTTAAGTCTGTAAGCTTTATCTCTGCTTCTATTAATTCCTTTAGAATCTACGAAAAGTTTCCAAAAGCAAACTGCATATGACACATTTTACACTCTTATTTAGTTAGAACAAACACCCACCTTTAGTAGGTATGAACGTGAACTTAAAAAGAAGATTAATTTCACACTGGAGATGAAATTTCTTAATATCTTAGAGACATTTTAAAAGTACACTTAAAGTGATGCGTATGCAAAGGCAAGTGATAAGTTGAATTTCTTTCTTTGGAGGAAGGGGTCTTTCCATTCCCCTGCAGGTAAATGAAGTAAATACAGATGTATAACCAATAGATTTTGTGAATTTTAGTTTAAAAAAGCTAGACTGAATTTAACACTGCAGCCCGTGGCGCTTGTTAAAATCTATGTGAAGACCTAAGCACCATCTTCCCCTATCTCAACGGGCTTTAAAATTGCTCTGATGCAGTATTAAACAACCAATAAAATGATTTTTTAACAAGAAAATATTACAAAAATTACTCTGCAAGAAGAGCTGAGCTTTGAGATAAAAGCAGTGCACACCCCTCCAGTACACCTTGCTGGCAGTCACAGCCCATCAGTAATGTCCTGCACTCGTGGGCCTCCACAAGGAGCCCCAGAGGCTATCTGCCTCCAATTTTAGGGGGGCAGAAGCACTTGCAAAGGTGCTGCCGCAGTCCAAGGTGCCCAAGAAAGATCCCTTGTGTGATGTGGCAAATCTCCACCCAGCTACGCATAGGCATAGACGCTGGCAGCATGGATTAGCAGGGAAAGCAGGCAAGGGAAGAAGATGCCTTGCTGCATAGCCCCTCTCCCCACTCTCGGCAAAGATGGGCTTTGCTTGCAGATGTGAAGGATGCCAAGCACCTCTCACTGCAGGTGACTCACATTTGGCACCCCTGGCACACCCACCCACGCAGCTAGGCCAAAATGTCCAACCCAGAGCTGTGGGCAGGAGATCTCATCTCTCTGGGTAGCCAGGGCTGTGGGAGGGAGGCTTTGGGGTCTTGCTACCCTAAGGGTCAGCTTTTTGGTGCCAGGCCAGAGGTGAGCTCGTGGGAGATCAGGAGAGGGAAGACAGTGAGAAGTGAAGTAAAAAAAATGCAGAGACACCCACCCTGGGAGAATCCTAGACCCTTCAACAAAACCAAACTCTCAATGCTTTGTCAAACACTTGTGCTGCTGAAAGGTTATACCTGTATAAGAGGTTATGCCCTCTTATCTGTCCCAATACTAAAAGAGGTTTTATTACACTTACTGTGCTAGGTAAATGCCAAATAAGCAAGTACACAGATGCTTCTCGACACCATACTAAGCACAGTACACTGCATGCTCTTTTCAATAAATCTGAAACTTCTCTGATGAGGCTCAAAGAATTCTTCAGATCACAATGTCCCTAACCTTCACACGAACTGCACCACAAGAAACCTCCCCTCAGGCAAGACGGTTGTGTAACTACTGAAATGCACATCTTCCCAGTTCTCTTTTATCTTTCCACACTTCATTAAAAATCAAAAATTCAGACATCCACATTAGTTTTTGTCTGCAAACAGAACATAGGCTTTTAGAGGCACTGTAGCATTAAACGAAGCATTAATATAATCTGCTTTGTGCAAATCAGCTTATTAAAAACCCTTGTACCTGAAAAGAATTGAAAGATGCCATCCAGTGGCTAAAGGCAGCACGGAGTTAGTGCAAAACTGGCGGTAGGGTTCAACTACAATGACATCTAGTGGTGTAAGATATCAAACCAGTAGAACAAGTTTCGAAAACGTACCTAAAAAAGGATGCTTTAATAACGTTACTTTTAAATTTAACTCAAATACCAGTTAATCCACCGTGTGACTTAAAATGCACCTTGCTAATTCTGTTGCATCTAATTTCTTTTTCATTTAAAAACATTGCATAACGCATATTCAGTGTTATTAGTAATTCTGAATATCTATTACACACAAAAATTATTTTAAAGCAAAAATAATGAAGGAATTATGAATGCACTTCTATTATCCCAATGGCTTTTAAATTAGTATTACTTGTAAAGCTAAGTGTCATACAAGCTATTTAAAGGTAATTTACTTGGTTTATGAATCCTATGGGATTTAATCCAAAGGCATTCTTATAGAATGCAAGTTATAGGAGGCTTTAGAATCCCTGTTAAAAATACTCTATGGATCGGTATATTGGATAAATTACATTTGTGCAGAATCTCATTATTTTCCTGTGCAACATAGCAATATAGCTGGACACTCATCATAATTTTCTTGTATTAATAAGAGTGAGTACTCTCACAAATGAAGTTTGAAACAGCCATTGTACATTGCTTGCAATCTGTTATATTAAAATATGAATTCAGTAACTGCGTCCAGTTTTTTCATATTATTTCTTGCATTTTCATATTATTTCTTTCATATTATTTCTTCTGTTTCCTATCTTTGAGTCTGGTTTCTGATAAAAACCTTAAAAGAGAAGAGATCAGGCTGAGTTGATTGCAATGCAGTTATTGCAGATTCCAAGAATACCATGCTCAATGAAAGCTCACCAGATGTGAAAGAGGGAAAGGAGAAAGAAAAACCTTTTAAAAAGCTCCATCAGGAGACAGGACCTAGATCTTAGTTACTTCATGTGACAAATATCAATATCAATTACATTGTGTGCCAGTACAAAAAAGACCAGACAGATACTGATACTAGAGAAACAAAGAATGATGGCTTACATTTTGAAAAGTCCTTTAGTCAGGTACTCTGAAAAGCATTATTTAATTAAGATAAATATTAACTGAAGAAGAAAGCAGTAACTTCTGTGTTTGCTTATAGGCTTTATATATCTTGTACAAGTTATGTACCTGTTGGACCAATCGCTATACGTCTCTGAACTGAACATCTGGTTCAACATCAGTGAGAATTATAGTGTTGGTTCAACATATTATACAGCTGAAATGCTGTGCAAATAAAGAAATAAACTGTAATGAGGAAGGCTCTGCTTTCCTGTTTACAGGTGTGGTATCACTGGCAGCAGTCCCCAATGACCCAGTGCTGAAAAGACCCAGACTTTAGCTCTGCAGTGAATCTCATTTTGAAATATAGGAGATGGAAAGAACAGCAGCTGATTTATGAACCAAGTCCTGGAGTAGTCATGCGGTTCCAGCCTTAAGTGTCAAGCCTGTAAAAGCATAGGAGTAAGAACATTATCTTATTAAAAGTAATCATAAGATAAACAGAATGGAGAGTAACAGATAACCAATCTGTGATTGATGTTTACTTTGAAAGAATAAAACTCATACACATGCACAGATTTTTTTCTTTTTAATTTAGTCTAGGACAAAATGAATACAGAGAGAAAAAAAACAAGGGAGAAAAAGATCAGAGTAAGAATGAAGGAGTAGCAGGGTTGGGAAAGCTAAAAAAAAAAAAAAGGGGAATATATCTTTTAACACAAACACAGCATATCCTACAGTTAAGATACACTATTTGGCCACCCCAGCTGCCTGGTATCAAACAATGGCTTCATTATAGCAACAGGTTTTTCTTTAGCTAACCTTCAGCTAGCTTAGACACACACAGTTCTATACAGCTAATAATATAGGAATTTTAAACCTGTATTATTTGAATAAATCAATCACTATTGTAGAAAAACAATCCCATAAAAATTTGGCCCTTTTGTAAGGGGCTCACCTTTATTATAAATGCTTAATTACAGGACTTGAGAATCTGAGTATCTAATTGGAAGTGCACCCTGCAGCATGATTTCACAGGTTAAAAAGTCTTAGCTATATAAAACAGGTTAAATGCATAAAACGGTTGCTAAAGGAACTTGATACCAGACGCATCCATCATCTAAAAGCACTTCTTTGAGCCTATCTATGAGTGTGGAAGTTGCCCCTATCTGTCACAGCAACATTTATTAATAAAAGGTCAAACTATACATAAATGTCTGAACATCAGCTGTGCCATATGATTTCCTGACTGTATTGAGAAACACTTCAAAGACAGCAGAGGTAACTGCTCTTTATATTAAAATATTTATCTTTTTACTTAAAGAAATGTTCAAGCCTAAATAGTATTAATTTAAAGACATTTTTCTTAGAAGTTAAAGTTACAGCAGTGTGACAAATTAATGTTGTCACATTTGGATTTGTCAGATTATTTGTTTTTTTTTTTTAAATCAAACCAGTGGTGGTTTATTTTTCCCAAAGAACTATAAAGATTTGTCTGTACTCTTGAGTCCATCCTCTAACTCAGCCCAGAGGGCACACAGGGTAACTTTGAGTTCATTTGCTGCAAACTATTCATGAAGAAAAACTCCCACTTTTCTATTAAGAAAAAGGTTTATAGAAAAAAAGTTTTATATAAAAAATATTTTCTAAACTTGTTACATTAAACTGTTAAACTGGGACATTTGGAATCATCAGGGCTATTTTTCCAATCTTTTCATTCCAAATGTTAATTTTACCTGAATGACATACGCTGTTATTTTCAGGTACAGCTGAAAGGTACAACTAGAAATATATTTCCAAAGTTCTTCTGAATAACTATGCTCCTGAACTCCCGTTTGAGAGTCAAAGTACATCAAATGTATTTACCAGATGAAAAAGTCTTCATTTAATTTCTATAGTTTCAAATTTGGAAGTTAAAATACAAAAAAAATTGATACAGTATAATTATTTAGCACTACTGGTCGTTATAAATACTTTTTAATACAATAAATTGTAATACCTGTGTAATTTTCCTTAAATAGTATTAGCTGTCTTCTTAAGATCTTCCACTACTCAATGTTGTTATCCAGCTACCTACAGTTCATTACCAGGCGAAGATATTTGTACCACAAAGTGCAGCACACAGACAATGCACTAGAAAGGGGGGAGCATGTGAGAGGGTAAGTATCATAAAAATCTTGGGAAAAGTTTAGCAGAGAGTGGGTGTATTTTTTTCTTACCAAGGCTTAGAATAGGCAGATAAAATCTGGTTGTGAAGCATTTTGACAAAAAGCAAAATTCAATTTGCATGATAACAGAACAAGTTGTTCCTTCTGCCTAACATGCAACACCCACCCAAGTCTCTCATATGTAAATTGAGTACGTATTTTACTTCAGTATGAATTAAGAAAAAGCTGACTTTGAATTTTCTTTATGCAGAAGCTGGAAAGGGTTATGCCCTAATTCCACTGTTTTTTTCATTTGGTATTATTGGGTTTTTTTCTGCAAAATATTATTTACATTAGTCATTCATCTTGTGATTTCTTTGGAAAAAATATCTTGGGTATTGAAAGGAATTGGTAATTAAGTTGCTGAAATGTTGTTCTAAAAGTAACAGCAAAACAAAAAAACCTTTAAGACACAAAAAATAAATTCTCATGAGTGAGTAACCTAGGAAAGTAGCCTGAGGGATCTATCTTCTAATTAGAACTTCAACTTTTTAAAAGAACAGAACTACGTAGTGTCAAATGGTGCTTAAGTTTTTATATATGGACCAAAAATAAGAAAGAAATTGTTTGCACTGAATAATAACTTTATGAAGATTTTCATAAATCTTTCACCAGCATCTTAAGAGACAGTGTACAAATGTTTAGGAATCGGAATAAAAGCACTTGCATTACATGGAAGCAAAGTATTTTGAAAAATCACATTTTACATAGATATGTTTTTCAGGATCCACTAAAACATTATTTTTATTGTATGATCACGAGATCTTGAACAGAGATATGAATTGAGTGAAGATCTGAATGTTCAATTTTATGACTAAAATACCAGTGGATGTTTGACAAAACGGTATAGATTTCCATGCAATACAGTAATGAGCCTATGTTGCATGCAATACAGTAATCCATGCAACTGCGAGCAGTGAATTCCACTTTTAATGGAAGAATCGATATTTTGAATAGCCTTAGTAAAATTTTCTTCCGCATTTCCTAAGCTACAGCATGTTGTTGCTAAATAGCTACTTCTCTGGTAATGCTGTTGTAGTTGATGCTGAAGTGATCCTTACACGCTCTTTTAGTTTTACAGGAAATCTAATTGCTAATGTCAGTACCCTGAAATATTAAAATAAAAGCTACTGCAGGAGTTAATAGGAGTTAATAGAACTAGCACTTACAGAAAGTTGCACTTACAAAAAAGCAGAGTCTACAACCATACATCTTAATGCAATACTGGTTACTGAATCAAGACCATGATATGTTGAGTGAACCATGATTGCATTAACGATCCAGGTATTTTTCATGTTTTCATCTTCCCTAGTCTTAATACTATTCTATCATAGTTATTGGGAAAAATTAAAAAGCCTTCTGTATGTAGTTCTCTTGTTTCTCTGCTCAAAAAAAAAGAGTTAGCAGTTCTTAAGCATTCTAAGGTATCCTTCAACTTCAGCCCAAGAGCAATAGAGCCATATGAGATACAAGCACACAAAAGAGATTAATACTTAGAAACAATACCTTAGAAGTTGCTGGTGCCACAAAAAGTTGTAGTCTGAGAAAAATTATTTATAGAATAGTCATATGAGTCAGAGATTCGGTGTTTTGTATATGCTGAATCTTGCAGGAAACCTACATGCATTTTCTGATGCTAATTCTTCAAGCTATGCAATGGTTCAAGCTCACTATAAAAATCTAGGACAACAAAAATGAAATGCATTACCTCTACATTTATACTGAATGAGATGCAAAAATAAGAAAAAATGGAACAGGAGACAAGTGGCACATTTTTCTAGTGACATACAGGCCATTTCCCAGCCAGAATAAAAAGAGAAATCACCAGGGACCTGTTTTCAGCCCATGGCTTCAACTGGGTGGGGAAACGAGAGAAAAAGGGTGAATGAGAGGCAACTATCCTAAGGGTCTCATGAAAAGCGAGCAAGCAAATAAACAAACAAACAGACAAACAACCCACAGAATCCCTCCCTAATTTCCGCTTCCCCAAAAGCCCACCACCAACCGGTCAGAAATCCAGTATGCTCAGGCATCAAATGTTGTTGCTTGCTTGGTGTTAGCATATGTCTTTCACAATAACTTAGCTGCTTACTTATCAGCAGAGTCTCAAGATCTAACAGGGGACATTGCACAAATTAAAGTATCTTTGTGGAAGGTAGTAAGAAGTTGGTGAAAGCAGGAAAAATAGTTGTTGAAAGTTGTCAAAATAGTGGGAATAAACCAGGGACAAAAAGGTTCATTGTTTAAGGCTTAATTTTCAAAAATTTGTTTGACATGCACAAATATCCCTACAAATATAGCTACTGAATTTAATACAGAATGGAATTAATTTATGTACTTCTAGTAAATAAAAATCTTTTTTAAATTTTTAACAGCGTATGTTTTTGTGATTCAACTGTCACTGTTTAGGTGGGTAGTACCAAAAACAATAAATGATGCACACTGCAAAAGGAAAACAGTCACTTAATAACATGGACATACTTTTTTCCCTTCATGAAAAAGTATTGTTGCTCCTTTTATTTCCACTCCTGGGAAACTCTTAGAAAAGTTCCTCTGGATATAAAGAAAGAAATCTGTATACAAGCAGTTAAGAACCTTTCCTTCTTCTAATTTCTACCAAGTGCTTGTTCTGTATTTGGCAATATGTTTCTTGAGTAACAAAAAAGATTAATAAGACACAGGGAAAACAATGCAAGCATTGGATAAGAAAACTGATTCACCAATACCTTTTTTTGATCGTGAGTAGAAAAATACCATAATTTCAGAGCAACAATTAAAACCATAATAGCAAACAAATGAGATCTTTGATACAGCCATTCAGTAACATACACTTCATTCTATACCACCAATTATATTTCTTGCTATTCACAGGTAAGAATTAATAATACCATTCAAATAACTATTAAAATCTAAGTGCTGATTACGGTTATGAAACATTTTCTAAACCTAATAAAAGAGTTATCTTCTTCTGGAACAGAAGGAGAGGAGGAAATATTTCCAAGCCTTACCTTAATCTCATATTGGACTACACCATAAGATGGGTTTGCATCATATGGTTTGAAGAGGCGGTTGGAGTAGAGGACTTCCTGAAGTCACTGTCAATCTTAATTATCCTATGATCCTATCCTATAATTACATATATTTGGTGGATGATTATCAATAAAGTCTCTGTGCCTCTGTTCATATTTCTCTTACAATAAGTGCTTATAGAAATAAAAAAGAAAATTTAAAATAATAGCTTTGGTATCTTAAAACTTCATAAGAAGTTGGTTGTTGTGTAATAATAAGGTGGTAGTTGTGCAAATAATTTTTAGCACTAGGCAAAAGTGTATTTTCAATTTCTTCTTCTCTTGGCATAAAAATTAGTTCTTCAGTGGTAAAATAAAATAAGTAGTGCTGGCCTGAAATAAAGATTATTCTTTATAGCTAGCCTTCCTAGCCATAAAATACACTTTCCCTGGGTGTTTGTGTCTCAACTATTACTGTCATTTTTAAATGGATGAAAGCAGTTGCTGCTGTTATGATCTGTGACTACCTCCTACGAAGATTTAGCAAAGTAGGTGGGTAGGCGGAAAAATATTGGCATTCTTAGTAGAAGCATATGATCTTTTATTTTTATGACTGTTACCCTGCATTAAGCCTACATATTTTGTGTGCTTGAATATACTATATTCAACTACTATAAATTGCTCTGTACACTGCAATAAATAAAATACATTCTGTTCACGATTTCAGTGGGATTATATAGATGGCAGAACGATTAATTATCTTGCACTTTTACAAAGTCAAAGATTATTAATTCTCTGACAGTAAAATTAATTAAGTTTTAAAAATCAAGATTAGATTAATAAAAATGATAATTTAAAAATAAGAGTATCTCAGTATTGCACTTTTTAAAAAAATCCTCTTTAAGTACTGGTCATACAGTATTATATAAAATATACTCCAACATGTTTTTCATTTTCAACATTATTCTTTGAAGTTTTTGGCCAGCTATATTACTGTTGTGTTCTGCTGTCAAAAGTTTATGTTGCATCTTTACTGCAAAACTAAATATATTCTCTACAATATTCAATTCACGTTGTAGCTATTAAATGTTCTGATACCTGAATTGTCCAATACGCTGCCACTTATTATTAGTTTTACATTATAAGTAATTATATATGCACTTAAAATGAATTTAGGTTTACTTATCATAATACAGTGCAACTAAAATATATAGGTATGAAACATTAGATTTTGCTTGTTTTTTGAAACAACTTGTTACAACTTCTTCTTTAGATTCATATATCTACTAATATTTGTAAACAAAAGCATTTATTCTGACCACTTATTCCACTCAGACACACACAAAAAATTTCAGTGTTTTATTTGCAGTGGGCCCTCCTTCCACCTTCTTTACACTCTGATTTCAGTGTAATAGGAAATAAAAACAAAATTTGAAACCTTTTAATTTTTCATTTAACATTTTTTGCTAACAGAGCTGCCCAGGGCAAGTCTATCACTCTTACATCAGACTGATTTTCTATATGGGCACAAATCTCAATTTAAAAACTATTTGTGCTGGAGAATCACAAAAATGACTGTATCGAAGATTAAGGTAGGCCTACAAATACATGTGCATTAAAAAGTAGAATTATTAATGTCATGCTGTGTACTACTTTGATGGGGACTTGATATCCTCCTCAACTGACATGGTAGAATGGTTGACTCGTCTACATATGGGCACATTTGGGATGGTTCCCCCTGCATTGCCTGCTCAACGTCTCTGCAACTTCAGTGACAAGTACCCAAAGTCTCTCTTGGAAATGAGATTCTTCCCATACATTCCTCTATTGACCCTTGTGTGGGAAGGGCTCCTTCTCTTTGCTTTAAAGAGCATATCTCTATAAATTACTTTCTCAACAAGCCCTCTCTGAATGTACTCGTTGATTTGGACCTTATGTGGAATTTTATTTATTATTAATATACAATAACTGGGATGAGTATACTGACACATAACCAGTGGGAATGATGCAGATAGAATAGATGAAATCAGTGCTAAATAGTCACTGTAAGAAGAATAAGAACTGGGAACCAGCATCTCCAGTGCAGGACTGAGGGAAGTTTTACCTTCTCTTTCTTACAGCAGCTCGGAAAAGGTTTTAGAATGGGCTGAACACTTCACTGTCAGAAATTTTCTTTTGTATCCTTACTGACAGCACCATTGTGGGCGGGGTCAATTTCTAAATTGGATAAGGAGGGGAGAAAGTAGTGGGAGAGGCTATCAGAAGAACAGTAACCTTCCCTGCCTGCTACAAGCATCACAAAATGTTTCAACAACTGGTTCATTAAAGTATCCTCAAAGCCATCAGTGATAACACACTAGGACGGTATCTCTTAGCTTAAAGACTAAGTGGCCGAGAAACAATTCTCCTCAAGGTTTTGCAGCTCTCTGGGAGCTTTGAGGACGTTAGGGTTTGATTCTGCAGCTAGAACTGGTCACAGGTCAAGAAAATTAAAATGATGGAGCCACCAACTCCAGAACATTCAATGAGGCGTGACTATGTCCAGACTCTTGCTCAAACACTTCTGTCCCTGAGTCAACCAGACACACATGCTACAAAGTGGCTTTCCATTAGAAAACAGATTATGCTTCAGTAGCAGCGTTTCAAAATTAATGCTTCCAAAAACATTTCACTCAAGAATTCGGCAGCTTTTGACAGAACTTGGATCAGAAAACTTCTCAACATTTCTCTTCTTTATACAATACACGTTAAAAAAAAGAAAAAAAAAAAACAACTTGCATACCATTAAACTAGGCATAGTACTGGTTTTAAGAAAGTATATCTGCTTCATAAAAGTTAGTGTTAACCATCCATTCAAAAACAATATAAATATGATCTACTTTAAATATGTTCTGAAGAAAAAGAATAATTGCAACTTATTACTGAAATATCACAAGTCAGCTCAAGGAATTCCTAAGCATTTGTACATGGTCCCTGAGAACAGCAGCAAACTATAGAAAAATCACCTAAATATCGTTCTCTTCCTTAAAACTTAAAGTAAACAACATGGACATCTAAAGTCTGGAAATAAGTGGCACAATGGTACATGACAAAGTTCCAGAAACAGTTTATGTGTCATCATGTTTGATAAGAACACAATACTTCAATTTCTTGCATTACACATTTTGCATGGGCAGGTAATGTTTTGCAGTGGAAGCTTTTGTGATATGTCACAGAAATACTGAAATGGGATACTAAATTAAAAGTTTACTCTTAAAATTCAGAAATATTTTTGGGGAGAAAAATCTAATTTCTGGAGGAACCTTCCTAGGAGCTGTACCCCGAGTTTGTTACTATATTGTATCTGCAGAGTCCACAAGGGAACGTATAACTTACACAGCTCAATACAGGAGGTCTAACGCAGACTGACAGATCCTCTGTCAAACATATCTTAGCATGTGACTTTGATCATTCACTTTGAGCATAACTGCTTGTAACTCTATTCTGTTAGAAAAAACAGAATACTGCTAGGACTTAAACGGACATTGTGAGACTAAAAGTTCAATTTCTTGACTAGTTGTGGGCCCACTAATGGAGCACTGAAGAGCTGAATATATATCAAACACATCTTCCAGAAAGTGCTTCTAGTTTTGTTTGCTTTCCCTACTTCTTATTTACGCTTTCCTGAAATGTCTCACTTCAACATTTTTGTTGATTTTATGGCCTAGATTTACCAAGGTTGTCAGAGACCTGCAAATTAAATGTCCCTTTGTCATATCTCTTTATTCCTTTAGAAATTAATTTCTGGGAGTACTTATGTATCACCCCTCCTCTGAGTTTCTACCAGGAAGGTTCAGCCACAGGAGCTCCCCAGGAGCAGCTACAATTGCATCCACTTAAGGGAATCCACCTGCTGTGGAAAAAAGGAGTATCTCTGGTCATATAATCCTGCTTATGGGCGGTGAAAGACGCTTCAGTATTTAATATGTACAACTGTGTGCATACTAGACATTTACTGATGAAAGATAATTACAGAATTTAGTATGTACAGTTGTGGTCTTCTGAAGGTATTAAGCTTAAAACTTTCTGAGCATTACATATCATTATGCAAAAAAACTCTTCCTCCATTTTAGGGTCATTTATTTCTCTTTGTACCTATGCTTACCTAAGAGGAAGGACACTCCAGCTTTAAAAGATTTCTCCTAAGATGAAAAACATCTGACTGAAACTTCCCTTCAAATAAAAAAAACAGCGATCAGGAGGAATCATGCTGGAAAAGCATACATAAATGCTTTGCTAACTCAGAAAAGAATCACATACAAAAGTTAATGTGGCAATGTTTTTCATTATTCACATAGACTAAAACAGTTTATAAAGTAGGATAAGTTGGTAAAAATCTGTTGAAATCAATAAAAGCATTACTGAATGTGAAGAACTGACACTATATACTGATTAAGGTAAGAAAGATGCATGGTAAAACATCAACAAAAAAAGTAATACACAGTGAGTTGTTTTGCCTTGAAAATCATTTGCAAGTACACACAGTTTTCAAAAGATTTGACAATTACTGACAGATGGTAAGGTATACTTCAAGAAAAACTCTTTTTACTAATAATTGCCCTTAGAATATGACCAGGCAGGAAGGTGAAGATCAGCAATGTACTTTAAAATATTAAGAACAAATTATGTGTCTGGGCAGCCGTCTCCCAAGTCCAATTAAGATTCGTATTTTTTACATCTCTCTCTCTCTCTCAATATGTCATGGAGCAGCTTGTTTGTTGGGTAGCTTCTCTAGTATAAAATGCTCTTAACTAATGATGTTAACAAGAAGGTATTATGGCCTAGGCATTATTACCTTTATAAAGAGTGAAATCGTCTCTATTTATTACCCATATGTAGTCAGACGCACATTTTTTCAGAACCGATGTTCCAAGAAAAAATTTCAAAGATTAGCTTTAGAGACAATGAGTACACGCATTACCATGGCCTGAAAGGGTAATGCTGACATAGCATAGAAAATTCTACATCTTCCCAATTTACTTCAATAATTTTTCATGGAAAAATATGAAGAAATATATTTCAGCACATAGGAAGTAAATGAAGAAATAAATTTCAGCACTTAAGAAATAATTGAAGAAATAAGTTTCAGCACATAATTTTGTGACAATGCAGGGCAAGATTCTGTCCTTATAAGAGTAAATTCAAAGGAAAGAGAAGTTCTTTTCTGACAAGTGTAGATGCTTAAATTGTAGTTGATTTTTTTCTTATTTTAATCTTTAGCATAACGTCAAAACATTTGTCTGCATATCTGTTGAAATATCATCTGACAAAGAGAAAAGCAAATTAGTTTGCCAGTTTTAAAAGCAAGCTAGATGCATGAATAGGTAGCATGCAACATTAAATGCCCAATACCATTAGACCACTGCTCTTCCTAGTCATTCCAGGCATAGATGCATACAGATTCATATGCAAATTCTAAAACATATATCCATTTCTAAAGCTTGTATTTATTGTAGAGTTACAAAGAATTTTATTTTTTTAAATGGGATAACTTAATTTTCAAAGTTGAGATCCTTTATACACCACCTGCAACATTTCCAAAGCATTATGTTGGAGGAAGCCCAGAAAACTAAAAAAAACTGAAAAAAAAAAAAAAAAGAGGAGGAGGAAAAATCAGGAAAATATTTTCATCTCTTTTTTGAAAATATTTTTTATTTACCTATACATAATGACAATGATTGAAACTAATTCTACAAATGCATCTAAGAAGAAATTGAAAAATTCTTCAGTGACCATTTCATACTTTGGAGTTTCTTACTTGTAGACAAATGGCAAAGTTTTATTAAAAAATCACGGCTCTCTGCACAGCTTTATCTTATTGTCAAATAAGAAGTGACCTGGTAGTAATGAAAGTTTCCATATGTCTTACACTTCTGGTTTAAGAGCAGCTTACCAGCAACATCAGAACACTTACAGAATCACAGAATCATTAAGATTAGAAAAGACTGTTAAGATCATCAAGTCCAAACATCAACCCAACACCACCATGCCCACTAAACCATTTCCCCAAGTTCCACGTCCACATGTTTTTTGAACACTGTGATGGTGACTCCACCACATCCCTGGGCAGCCTGTTCCGATGCTTGGCCACTCTCTTCGTAAAGAAATTTATCCTAATATCCAATCTAAACCTGAGGCCATTTCCTCTCATCCTATTGCTAGTTACCAAACCTTCATCAAAAGAAGGGAGATAGATTTATTTAATGACTGGCTTGTTGTCTTGTTTATGTTTGAAGTGTTCAGGTATTCTTTTTTTTTTTTTTGAGCGTACAGCTTTGACCTTATTAGTCTCTTTGCTCCTGTTTGTTAAATACTTTCCTCCAGTTTCATAGTCATTCACCACCGTGTCTTTTATACTATCATCTCCCATGATTTCCACCTTTCTCTTAAAGCAGCAAAGGAGGACCCTTGTACCCTCCCCAGTGATGCTCTCACAGGATCCTGAGGCCTTCTGTACTGACCTGTGGACTTTTTTCCCTAAACTTACTTGTTGAGTTTGTGCTACACGTAGAGAGTAAATTCTGGAGGCAAGAGTCACATTCTTGCTATAAAAATCACTAATGGAAATACTAGAAAATAAAACATTTTAGCAAAAAGATTGGTTCTGAACTTACAAAAATTTACAAATGCAGACACTTAGCTTTAAATGTGTATGTAGTCATTATGTTCAGCAGCACCACCTGGGTTTAGGCAAGATCATGCACAACCATTTTTTGAGAATCTAGGCCTAGAAAAAGGCTGAACAATTGTGATTTTAACTAAATAAAGTATTTCTGAAGTGAAAGTATTTGTGTATATGTTTTGGGGATATGCTACCCCCCAGTTGCAGGGTCGCACAGGACTGACAGAGTTAAGGTACAGACAGCAGATGGATCTCTACTGGGCTGCTGATAGGTGCCCGCCTCCTCCAGCACAAAGGACATATGTGGGAAGTCCCACCTGCCAACACAGGTACCGTAACGCCTACAGGGAACCTTCCTGACTTACTAAATAAGTTTTATCCAACCTACAGGATGTGCAAAATTGAACTATATTTACCCAAACTAGTCATTTATGAAAATGAACAAACTGACATATATTTGGAATTTGGAGCTCCAGTCTGAGCTGTATCACCACATCAGATGGCAAAAATCACATCATGGGGAACCTGTTCAGTGAATGGAAAACAGTCTGTTTTTCAATCTCTGAGGAAAGCTTTGACAGACTGGTTTTAAAATGTTCCTGGAATATTTAGCCATGGCATTCAACTTTCCAGTGATATTTCAGGCAAGCTGACTTTGTTTCTCTTAAATTAGACAGGGAGATGTAAAGTAGCAGCAAAAATAATTTATAAACATAGAGCAGCTTTCACCTTTCCTGTATAGACCAGCATCTTTCCCT
>NW_010549833.1:71104-74782 GCF_000687285.1 Phaethon lepturus
AATTGTGCCAAAAAGTTACAAAGCTCTTTGCATATTTATCTACATATGTAGAAAACTTCAAAGCAGAACTACAAGTTTAGAAGCTATTGACAGAAGACATCTGTTGCACCATCTGCACAAAAATTGAAGAAATAAACCCACCCTTTTGGAGCAGAGCATATTTTTCTTTTTGTTTTAAGCCTTATAAATCACTTAAATTTTAGTCCGTGTTAATTATAGCTCACCATAAAAGAATGTAATTTAAACCCGATTGTTAAAATCATATTTTAATGAAACAGTGAAGAGGCAGTTGGATCAGAGTGTAGTAGTATAGAAGTGAGAACATTTTCTAACAGTAGATTCTACCAAAGGTAAATCACAATGTAATACCTAGAAGCAGAAACAAAACAAGGAATAAACAAGTGGATTGCAACAGTATGCCTAGGGCCTGGATTTTCTTTCTAGATTTTCACCTGTAATCTCCCTGTAGAAATTTTTGAAGTATGAAGAAAAAACTGATGTCCTAAAACTCCAGAAAACAACCCCAAAGATGATCAAAGTTACAAGAACAAGAGATGGGATTCAAATAAATGTTGTACTGAAACAAAGAAAGTATTTTACAGAAAACACTGGAAATAAGAAGGGTCTGTCAGGTCAATGTCCCACAAAGGTTTATATCATCAGTTAAGGAAGGTTACTGAGATGATAAGTGAAGGAAAAACATCCAGCTGATTGATGAAGAGAAAGGTTTTCCAGACAAACTGGTATATTGATACACTATGCCAAATGGCATATGCGCGAACACTTCTAGAACATTGATAAAGGTAATAAAACCTTTCAATTTCTCACTAGTTATGAGCAACTATACATTAAGTTTGCAAGACAGAAAATGCTACACTCTTCTAGGCACAGGGCAGCTTTCCAGTTAACTGAGAAAACAAAAAAATATAAGAAAATTCAGTAAATAAGCAACATCGCTAAACTGATCATTAAAAACTGACAAGTATCTCTAAGCTTGTATGGAATTTCTGCAGCTGATGATAGATTGCAAGAAAACAGATGAAGTTTTGGTTATCAAGTCAAACATCAGAAGAAATCCCAGGCATATGTGCCTGGCAGTTCTCATGTCCAGTTTATAACTGAATTAGTATTCAACTGTTCATCTGGAAAACACAGCAGACAGCAACAGATCATTCAAAATGTGCAGACCACTGTGTTGCCGTGGCCACCATAAATTTCAGATAAACCCATGCCTTTTTTTCTCTCTTTTTTTTTTAATAAATCAAACCCAAGTTTTCTGCATTGTTGCCCATCTACTGAAACAGGCATACTAAATCACATAAAGAAATGTGCCTGCTGAGGAAGAACCACCAAGCAGTATTTTTGGTGGCTTCTCTGGCTGGTTATAAAAGCAAATGTATTATTAGATCCAGCTTCAGCATCTGATCTTGTCAGCAGTCTTTTTATCAGATCTGCTTTTGAGGTGGGAAGCTATTAACTACCAATTCCAAAAAAGAAAATAGCAAAACACTATTGATAGTGATGAAGTCAGAAGAATCTCCAGCAATACAGTAAAATTGCTAATGAAAGACTGATGCTGAACAGAGTTGTTTAAAGTTATGATTAAGAAATTAATGTAAGCAGCAGGAAAATTACTGTTTGTCTCTAGATTATTCCCTGTTAGTGGAAGGAAATCTGGCAGTGGAAAGTTGTGAGGTAATGAACATTTGAATTGCAGAAGAGAAACTGTATCTCTTACATTTCATTCTGTATGTCCAAGTAGTGGATACAAGAAAATGAGCTGAGAGTATCTCTAAATTCACAAAGGGGGTCTCAATTTTGGTAGTGTTTTTGTCCAAAAGTGATGGAGTGCTAAAGAGTTAAAGGGCAAGTAGTATTACCTTGGACAAACAAATTGTGAAAAGGGCAATGAGAGAGCAAGATTTAATTGCCCAATTTTCATCCTAGGAAAACAAAGAAAAATACTCTCTCCTTCCCTCCATCAACCGGGAGACCTGTCTCAGCACCTCATAGGAAGTCCAGTGTTCTCTGATTTTTTTTATAGTGGTGTAAAAACGATACAATTTCCAGATGACAGTTATGGTTAACCAGAATCACAGAATTACAAGCCACCACCTGAAGTCTGCGATTCAAATTTCCTCTTTTGCAAAACTCAGATATAGACCTATCAGTAATCTCACAAAGCAGCCCTTTCTGTGCCAAGATACTTTAGAAATGAAGCAGTACGAGCAGTACTGCCAACTTCTACACAAAAAGGAAGCACTTATCTAAGCACTTTTAATAGTCGGAACTGCCCTGCAAGTAAAGACGGATTTCATTGTCTGAGGTGACAGCAACCTATTCCAGTGTTTGATTGTTTGCATGGCAAATACCTTTTACTAATACCCAAGCAGAATTTCCCCTTAAACAATTTGTGCTTCTTGCCTCCTGTCCAACCACTGTCCAGATGAAGATAGTACATGCATCTTGGCTGCAACTATCTTAAATACACGAAGACTTTGAAGGCATAGAAAACTACATTTTTGGCTAGTCAGACTCATTGAAATAATTTTTGAGTACTCACGACCCACAGTTATACATACTACAGCTTATCTAGACTACAGGAATCACATTATTTATTACTCTTAAGAGTTGAATATATGGTAAATCCAAAGAGGAGCTGACCACTTTGCAAAATGACTGGGAGTACCAGTTTTCCTTGCAGCATTATGATTGGTAATCACTGGATAAGGCAGAAGTTCCAAGTGTTTCAGGAAATAAACGCCTTTATTCTTGCAGACAGATTATGATACCTGTCTTTACAGACATTCTCCCAGTCACGGGGAGAAAGCAAAGATGTGTACAGTGGGATATCATACAGTCTGCCCTGAATTGGCCGTGAGAGGACCATGAACATGAGAACCGCTAAGGCAAAAGCAGGTTACACTGCCTTGCAACATGGATGCATGTGCGGCTGACACATTTTGGTAAGTTATTAAAGCATGCTCTTTTTCTTCTGTGAAGTGATTTGTAGTCTATCACTAGAAATAAAAATGAAGAAATTAGCATGTGTGGCATTTGAGACTATTTCAAAAAATTCTGCAACTTTTTGTTATTCTGAAAATAAACAGTGAATGGACTAAATTCATACATTCACAACAAAAGATAAAATTCTAGTTATTGTGTCAATACTGATTTTGATACAATATTTTGCATACGCTATTTGCAGTGCTATTATGATAACTGCTAAACGCAAGTTTCAGCTCTGTAGAATTATCCACATTTTTTTATTTAAACCACTAGATGTCTCTAGCTCCATTCATGATAAAGACACCAGCATACAAAATGCACTACATTCACAGAAGTAATATGTGATAAATTAAAAACTTCACTTAAAAAAGCCAAACCAACCCCCCCAAAAAACAACAGAAAATCCAAGCAAACCAAATCCAAAATGTGACTCTTGAAACTGCCTTTAATCCACTCAGCTGTTGAGGCAGGTTTCCCAAATAATTCTGGGAAGGAATCAAAAGTTAATGGATTTTTTTTCACAGAATCATTAAGGTTGGTAAAGACCTTTAAGAGCATCAAGTCCAACCATTAACCCAACACCACCAGGCCCAATAAACCGTGTCCCAAAGTGACACATTCACACGTTTTTTGAACATTTTCAGTGACGGTGACTCCACCACCTCCCTG
>NW_010549834.1:0-2540 GCF_000687285.1 Phaethon lepturus
CCTGGCATCCATCCAGGGTCAACCCACCACAATCTAATATAATTTCAAATTGCTAACCAATTAGGGCAAATCACTCCTCCTACAATCTATAAGTAGAATTTTCAGGAAGAGCTAAAATCTTATCAATGTTATGACTAATTTGCTAGTTACAAATATTTAATTATTTTATTAGTTTGGTTGAATAAAACAAAATTAAGTTCTTTGTTGTAAACAGTGAAACAGAACTAAATCTTGATATGGCAAAGGTGTCAAGAGGTTATAATAAGCCCATGCCTGGTTTGTCTCTGTGTGAAAATTATCCAAAATCAGTTCAAAAGGTTTGAATATATTTGCTGAATATTACATTAGGAAGCAGGCCTGACTACATTTTTTTGTGATCTCTTAAATTCTCTATACAAGTATGAAAAATATTATGATGGTAAAGGTAGGATGAGGATTAGAAGTGAAATGAGCTGTAGCTGTATCAGGTACAAAGCAAAGAAAAATTGAACTGCTGTGTTGCTCTTTTTTGCCTGGTTTATTTATACCTTCTAGTAAATTTAAAACTGAGTATGTGTTTGACGTCACAGTTTAAGCTGAACTGTTTAGGTTTCAATTAACTCTTGCTTGTATGAGTTGAACCCTATATATCAAGAGCCTAAAATTAATTAGAGATGTCAGGATCTAATTAGAGATCTCAAGACTAGTGGCAGCCTGGGCTGCAGTGATCATGCCCTGGTGAAATTCACAGTCTTGAGGGATATGGGCCAGGTGAAAAGTGGAGTCAGGAGGTTGAATTTTAGGAGAGCAAACGTTCAGTTGTTTAAGGAATTAGTGGATGTGACCTGGGTAACTGCCCTCAGCGATAAAGGAGCTGAATAGAGCTGGCAGCTCTTCAAGGACATTTTCACAGAATCACAGAATCACAGAATCACTAGGTTGGAAAGGACCTTCAAGATCATCAAGTCCAACCATTAATCTAGCGCCACCATGTTCCCTAAACCATGTCTTGAAGCGCCACATCCACACGTTTTTTGAACACTTCCAGAGATGGCGACTCCACCACCTCCCTGGGCAGCCTGTTCCAATGCCTGACCACCCTCTCAGTGAAGAAATTTTTCCTAATATCCAGTCTAAACCTCCCTTGGCGCAACTTGAGGCCATTTCCTTAGAGTGCAAGAGCTCTTGATTCCCACATGTAAGAAATCAGGCAAGGAAGGCCAGAGACCAGCATGGCCCAGTAAGGACCTCCTAGTCAAAATAAAGTGCAAGAAGAAAATGCACAGGCAGTGGAAGCAGGGTCATGTATCCTGGGAAGACTATAGGGATGCTTCCCAGAGGTGTACAGATAGGATCAGGAACGCTAAGGTACAGCTGGTACTGAATTTGGCAAGAGATGAGAAGAATAATAAGAAGGGCTTCTACAGGTACGTTAGCCAGAAAAGGAAGATTAAAGAAAATGCACCTACCCCTCTGCCCCAGTAAATATGTCTCTTCCCACATCTCACAGGCCCCTGAACCTCAAGGCAGGGACTGGGGGAACGAAGTCCCTCCCATCGTAGGAGAAGATCAGGTTCAGGACCACCTGAGGAACCTGAGCATACACAAGTCCATGGGACCTGACGAGATGCATCCCAGAGTCCTGAGGGAACTGGCTGATGTAGTTGCCAAGCCACTCTCCATGATATTTGAAAAGTCATGGCAGTCAGGTGAAGTCCCTGGAGACTGGAAAAAGGGAAACATTGCACCCATTTTTTAAAAGGGTAGCAAGGAGGACCCTGGGAACTACTGGCCAGTCAGCCTCACCTCCGTGCCTTGGAAGATCATGGAAGAGATACTCCTGGAAGATATGTCAAAACATGTGGAAGACTGGGAGGTGATTAGAGACAGCCAGCATGGCTTCACCAAGGGCAAATCATGCCCAACTAATCTAGTGGCCTTCTACAATGGAGTGACTGCACTGGTGGACAAGGGAGGAGCTACACGTCATCTACCTAGACTTCTGTAAGGCCTTTGATACAGTCCCCAACAACATTCTGGTCTCTAAATTGGAGAGATATGGGTTTGATGGGTGGACTGTTAGAAGGATAAGGAACTGGCTGGATGGCCACGTCCAAAGAGTAACAGCTAATGGCTCAGTGTCCAAGTGGAAACCAGTGATGAGTGGTGTCCCTGAGGGGTCCATATTGGGACCGGTACTGTTTATTATCTTCATCAATGACACAGACAGTGGGATCGAGTGCACCCTCAGCAAGTATGCAGACAACACCAAGCTGAATGATGCAGCTGATTTGCTAGAGGGAAGGGATGTCATCCAGAGGGAACTTGAGAGGCTTGAGGAGTGGGCCCGTGTGAACCTGTATATATCAATACAGAATGGGGATGAATGGACTGAAAGTAGCCCTGCTGAGAAGGACTTGGGGGTATTGGTGGATGAAAAGCTGGACATGAGCCAGCAATGCATGCTCGCAGCCCAGTAAGCCAATCGCATCCCAGGCTGCATCAAAAGAAGCGTGGCCAGCAGGTCGAGGGAGGGGATTCTGCCCCTCTACTCCCCTCTG
>NW_010549834.1:2911-6785 GCF_000687285.1 Phaethon lepturus
CCCCTGGAAACATCCCAGGTCAGGTTGGATGGGGCTCTGAGCAACCTGATCTAGTTGAAGATGTCCCTGCCCATGGCAGGAGGGTTGGACTAGATGATCATACAAGGTCCGTTCCGACCCAAACCATTGTATGATTCTATAAAATAATAATAATGAAAGTAATTTTGTAGTTTCCTGCTTAATAATTTATTAATAAAAAATGCACTTTAATGTATTCTAATGCCTCATTCATGTAACTATACGCTATGTATAATACCTTAAAAATAGGAGGAAAAGTATTTAATGCTAGTATTTATTTTTTCAATTTCAAATTATTTTTTATCTATATTCCTTAAAATCTAGATATAGCAAAAAAAAAATCAGAACATCCGAATTAACAGTTTTTCTTTAACACATGATGCAAGTGCAGGATAGTGAAAGGTATGTACCTTAAATTTTGTTTGTATAAGACATTATTTTTACAATGAGCACAAAACAGACTTTACTTATTATCCTGGTTTCAGCTGGGATAGAGTTCATTTTCTTCCTAGCAGCTGGTATAGTGCTGTGTTTTGGATTTAGTATGAGAATAATGTTGATAACACACTGATGCTTTAGTTGTTGCTAAGCAGTCAAGGACAGTCCAGCTTCTCATACTGCCCTACCAGAAAGGAGGCTGGGTGGTCACAAGAAGCTGGGAGGGAGCACAGCCAGGGCAGCTGACCCAAACTGGCCAAAAGGATATTCCATACCATATGATGTCATGCTCAGTATATAAACTAGGGGGAAAGCTGGCCGGGGGCCTCTGCTCAGTAACTAGCTGGGCATCGGTCAGCAAGTGGTGAGCAATTGCATTGTGGATCACTTATTTTATATATTCTATGATTATGATTATGATTTCCCCTTCCTTTTCTGTCCTATTAAACTGTTTTTATCTCAACCCATTAATTTTTTTCCCCAGTTCTCTCCCCGTCTGGGGGCGGACGACTGAGTGAATGGCTGTGTGGTGTTTAGCTACCTGCCGGGTTAAACCACAACACTTATATGTCAGTATGAGGTGAAAGTTAGTAATTACTTTGTTGAATTTCAGAGTATATATTAGGATACAATTCCTTGTAAACATAAAAATATTTAATTTTGGAAAATTAAATTCTAGCTTCTAATATTGGAAAAAAAATTAATTATCTTTTCATTTGCAAAAATTTATATGGAATTTTGATACCATTCAAATGATTCTAGGATATCAAACTTCAAAGTCTACTACTCTTCTTGGATTGCTTGACATTTGCTTGTGCTTACTGACTACATGTCATCTACACTTTGTTCAGACACTAAATTGATTGTTTCCACTTATTGAATTCTATTATCAGTTTATAATACTAAACCTATGACATGATATTTTGCCTGACAACAAAAGGTTGTCATCTGCAGATGACATGTTCTGATTCAACTGAGAAGAAAGGTTATAATATGTAAAGTTTTTTTTAATTCAAATATAAAGCAATTCATAACTAACATGATACAGAAATATTTTTGCTATTTAAATATTTTAAAGAAACATTACTTTTCAAAGTTTATGTTACTGTAGAAGATTCATTGCTTTTGCTTAGATAAAGCCACTCTCATTCTGCCTGCACTTTGTAATGCCATGAAATACTTTTCAAATGAGTGAAAACATTTTTTACCTGATTATGCGAAGTGAAGAAATAACGCAAATAAGTGTTGCTGTTGCTATTTGATATTTTTGTAACGAGTTTTTACTCATTACACTGGTTTCCAAAAGTAAAATTCTTAAATTTTGTAGCCTTTTTGACCAAAAAAACCTACTAAACAAAACTATTAAAAAATAAATGCTATTTAATTGTCCTATACCTCAGTATCAATCCCTTCATGACAATTTTCAACTCTTGTTACTGCAAGCATCATAAGTTCTCTTGCACATTATTTCCAAATCTCTACAACCAGGTCAGAATGTCATCAAAGGTTTGGTAAGTGTTCATAAGATGACATAACTCTGTGTACTTTATATTGCTTTAGTATTGATATTAGTTTTATTGTTTTATTAAATCTGTTTCTATTTCAATCCATTTGAACCCACGAGTTTCCTTTTTCCCCAGTTTCCCTTTCTCACCTGAGAGGGGGTTTTCGGGGGATAGAGCAAGTGCTTGTGTTTGGTCCAGAGGTGGGCTAAACCAAGACAATTTTAATTAGTGCCCAACGTGCATAATTTACCCGGGAACAGATTATTTGGCACTTAGTGTAAAATAGTTCACCTGGGAGAACAGCAGGCTTTTATCCTGAGTGTCTTGAACGGTTGAAGTTTTAACAGATTTGACCAGGTTTATTACGAGCATTAATCATGTGGGTGTGGGCAGAACCGTCGCTGGGTGGAATTTTCTGTTATTTGTTTTTGGAGTTGCTTTTGGAACTGTGGACATCCTTACTGGTGCTGGTTATTGGTTGTGTGCGGTTTATGGCTTCTGGGCATGGGGTTAAAGATGTTACTTTGCTATGTTTTTTGGTGCTAGCCTATAGTATCGTAAATTCTTTTGTAAGTGCACAGATTTTAACCGAAAGAGCAGCAGAGCCTTCATCTGCATACTTCGGGAGCCATGTAGTGGACTTTGTTTCTAATTACACCTTTCATTTCATTTCATATGTTCAGGAAATAGTTTTTGAGAATTTTGTATACCCTTGGGATGTTTCCATTCCCATGCACATCGTGTTGGGCCTTTTGCATATTGTTATGTTTTTGGTCTGGTTTAGAGGAAGAGATTGGTATAGATAGCGGTTCTATGCAGCTGCTCCAGCCCCCATGGTAGACACCACAGCCACCCCAGTGGCTACTCAAACTTCTGCAGCAAGTACTGTGACTGCTCAAGTCCAGACGACACCCCCTGCTACTACTCAGACCTCGGCGACAAGCATTGCAGCCAACCCTGACAATCAATCCATGCCAGTATCAGTTGACCCTGTACAAAAGAAGAAATACACAAATAGAGCAGGTTGTGACGGCTCATCGGGGCCATCACAGGAGGGAGAACCAGAGGTAACCACTCCATCTCTATCCCTAAGTGAGCTGTGGGATATACATAAAGATTATGGCCATCATGAAGGCAAGCAACTTAGTAACTTGGTTACTCTGATGCCGATGGTTTGGACTTGGAGGGTAGAGAAGACACAAATAGAGCAGGTTGTGACGGCTCATCGGGGCCATCACAGGAGGGAGAACCAGAGGTAACCACTCCATCTCTATCCCTAAGTGAGCTGTGGGATATACATAAAGATTATGGCCATCATGAAGGCAAGCAACTTAGTAACTTGGTTACTCTGATGCCGATGGTTTGGACTTGGAGGGTAGAGAAGCTAAGCAGTTGGGATCGATGGCTAGAGAAGTGGGGATTGACAAGGGTTCTGGACAACCCACAGACACCGCTAGATCCAGATGCACTCAGAATTACCGGACCCATGTGGTGCAAGTGGTTACTGAGTGTGCCACCGTCATATGCCAACACATTAGCATTATTTAGCTGGAAAGACGATGACGCACCAATGGTGGGTGGCATAGATAACTGAATGCGGCAATATGCAGACAGTCTCTCTTGCTCCCCACGGGCTGGTGTCTCAGCGGTAGAAACACCGTCTGACACTCCACGAAACTACTTGGTAAGGTTTGCAAAAATTGTTCCAGACTGAGGATAAGTACCACTCCCCACTTGTATGTACGAGTGTCTCAGCCATCAGGAGAAAGCGTTCCCCTGTGAGACCTGCTCAGCAGGGACGGTACACATCATGAGGTACCCTGTGGTCTTACCACATGAGGAACTGGGATGGGAAACCTACCTGTTTTACAGGCACGTGTACGTGCATTGCAACATAGAACAATCACAAAAGT
>NW_010549835.1:0-3721 GCF_000687285.1 Phaethon lepturus
TTACTTCTCTAGAAATATATACAGATTTTTTTAGCACTTTCATCTATTCTTTATTCTCCAACTTACAAAACAATTTATGCTGGGAGCTGTAGTAGGCCTGGGAAGAAACTACACCTATTTCATACTTGAACTGTGAATCCCACTTATTAAAGACATTTTTGCATTTGCATTGGCCTGGTTGGGTTTTGCTTGTTTGTTTTCAAGACTATTGCTGGATATATCTGTGTGCTGCAGAGATGTTATTTCCTTCTGATATATTGTCATGGTTTAGCCCCAGCCAGCAACTAGGCCCCACGCAGCCGCTCACTCCCTCCCCCACAGTGGGACAGGGGAGAGAGTTGGAAGAGTAAAAGTGAAAAAACTCATGGGTTGTGATAAAGACAGTCTAACAGGTAAAGCAAAAGCCGCGCATGCAAGCAGATCAAAACAAGGAATCCATTCACTGCTTTCCATGGGCAGGCAGGTGTTGAGCCACCTCCAGGGAAGCAGGGTTCCATCACACGTAATGGTTTCTTGGGAAGGCAGACTCCATCACTCCGAACGTCCCTCCACTCCTTCCTTCTTTTTCATCCCAGCTTTATATACTGAGCATGACGTTATATGGCAGGGAATATCTCTTCGGTCAGCCTGGGTCAGCTGTCCTGGCTGTGTCCCATCCTAGCTTCCCATGCACCCCCAGCCTTCTTGCTAGCAGGCCAGCATGAGAAGCTGGACTCTCCTTGACTGCTTAACAACTCAAAACATCAGCATCTTATCAACATTTTCTCATCCCAAATCCAAAACATAGCCTCACGCTAGCTTCTGTGAAGAAAATTAACTCTATCCTGGATGAAACCAGGACATATATTTACTTTGCAAAATTATTATAATAGTTATACATTTCTTCGAAGTAGCATGGATTGTTATAATACTGCAAAATTATCAATGAACTTACTCTTACACTATTACAACTCAAAGAAGATTTTATTTTGATGCTCCAATTTTCAAGCTGATTTCAAACTACTAAATGATGAGAAGAGAGAATTTAAGTTATAATGATAAGTTTTATGGGCAAAATTGAATAATTGTTTCATAAGACCACTAATAGTAGTTATACCCAACAACCTATCTGTAGTTGGCACTTAGTTGAGTCATTATTTTTCTAATGTAATATAGCTACTTTAACAAAAATCAGTCAGTAATTATCACTAAACCCAGTTTTATTTAATCTACAAAAATATTTGGTTAATAATCTTCATAGAGAAGGGATTATTTTCTGAGATTGTTACTAAACACACACACAGAGAAACAAGATACCTTATCTTAACAAACAGCTATGTAGCCACAAGTCTTTAAAAAAAAAGTATGTTTTTCTAGCATCTCTCATTTTCTTGAAAACAGAAAAGGTTATGAAACTACAGAAGACCACAATATTATTGCATTTAGTGTCTATTTGCTGGCAAGATCATGAAAAAAACGTATATTTAGAGACTGAGATAAGTGGAAACTTTTTAATGGAATTGAAGGTCACAACAGATGATTTAGTAGTTTTGTTGCCAGTGGGAAGAGAGCTCAGTGTAATGTCAAAATGAAACCGCAATACAAGTGAAAACCAAAGCAATTATAGCATACATGATTTAGGACCATGTTCCTGTGCTACATTTCAATTCAGTTAAGTTAAGCAGCCCTTGGATAGTACTCGTTCCAAATCTAAAACTCCCTAAGGCTAGTCTGACAAGCCTAGAAAGAAATCCATTCATAAGTAAATGATAGTTTAAACAAAAAATTCAAAATTGGCTAAAAAGTGTATAATTGCGTTATATTAATTCAAAGCTACATTTGTCACAAGAAAAAGTCTTCACAAATTCAACTAAACTATAATCATGTTAAGTTCAAGATAAATGTATATAATTATTTTCTTGCTTTGAAATAATGCTTTAGTTACAAAATCCAAGTATGACTAATTTGGAAAGTTTTGCTTTAAGCGATGTTAATTCCTATTGGTTTCTAAGTAATTTCCTTAAAATAGTTATTCAATACTAATTTAGAAAAAATGAAGGCTCAGCCTGGCCCTTGAACGTACTATAAATATCTCAGGATAATTGGAATCTGGAGAGAACCAAGTTCCAAAACATAGCAAATATGTATGTACATTGTCAGAGCAAACTATTAAGCAACAACTTAAATATAGTCACACATAAATTCCATTAAGGTAAATGAGATATAAAAGATACTTAATATCTATGTTGCATATAGTAGATTGTAATATTAATACTAAAGATAGCCTATATGCTTAAATTCTTCCAATTGAAAATTTAACTTCTTAATATAATAATAATAATCACTGAGCCAAATTATTTTACTTCTCTTGAATAACTTTTCCGGACTATATCTCGTCTCGTTTAGGAGTTGTGATTTGTAATATGTGATTTAGCTTACAACCTGGCAGGCATCATCGAGAGGGCTTTAAACTAGAATTGAAGGGGGAAGGGGATAAAACCAGGCTCACTAGAGATGAGCCTAGGGGTGGCGTGCCAGAGTTGAAACCGATAACCCAGCTCAAGTGCATCTACACCAATGCACGCAGCATGGGCACCAAACAGGAGGAGCTGGAAACCATTGTGCAGCAGGACAGCTATGACCTAGTTGCCATCACAGAAACATGGTGGGATGACTAACATGACTGGAATGATGCAATGGATGGCTATAAGCTCTTCTGAAGGGATAGGCATGGAAGGAGAGGTGGTGGGGTGGCTCTGTATGTTAAGGAGTGTTTTGATTGCATAGAAATCAACAATTGTGAAGACCAAGTACAGTGCTTATGGGTAAGGATGATGGGGAAGGCCAATGAGGCAGATAACCTGCTGGGAGCCTGTTATAAACCACCCAACCAGGATGAAGAGGCAGATGAAGCATTCTATAAGCAGCTGGCAGAAGTCTCACAATCACTAACCCTTGCTCTTGTAGGGGACTTCAACTTACCGGTCATCTGCTGGAAGCATAAAAATAAAACAGCAGAGAGGAAACAGTCTAGGAGGTTCCTGGAGTGTGTGTAAGCGAGCCTATCAGGAGAGGTACCCCACTTGACCTGCTGTTTACAAACAGAGAAGAACTGGTGGGAGATGTGGTGGTCGGAGGCCGTCTTGGTCTTAGTGACCATGACATGATAGAATTCTCAATTCTGAGTGAAGTAAGGAGCGGGGACAGCAAAACTACTACCATGGACTTCCGGAGGGCAGACTTTGGCCTGTTCAGGTCACTGGTTGAGAAAGAGCTTCAGAGATTGTCCTGAAGAGCAAAACGGTCTAGGAAGGCTGGACAGTCTTCACAAAGGAAATCTTAAAGGCGCAGGAGCAGGCGGTCCCCATGTGCCGTAAGAAGAGCTGGCGGGGAAGGTGACCGGCCTGGCTGAACAGCGAGATTTTGCTGGGACTCAGGGAAAAGAGGAGAGTTTATCACCTCTGGAAGAAAGGGGCAGGCGACTCATGAAGAGTACAAGGATCTTGTTAGGTCAAGCAGGTACAAAATTAGAAAGGCAAAAGTCCAGCTAGAGATCAATCTGACCACAGTATAAAGGATAAAAAAAATGCTTCTGCAAATATATTAACAACAAAAAGAGAGGCAAGGAGAATCTCCATCCCTTATTGGATATAGCAGGGAGCATTGTCATCAAGGATGAGGATGAGGCTGAGGTACTTAATGCTGCCTTCACCTCAGTCTTTAATAACCAGACCAGGTATCC
>NW_010549836.1:0-29105 GCF_000687285.1 Phaethon lepturus
GCTTTACTAAAGTCCAGTTAGACAACATCCAAAAAATTGTAAAAACATGGAAGCAGATTGAAGCCTAGTGTATTTTCTGAATCTTATTCAGAAGTTGTATGAGTTTTGAGACTGAAAGAAATGCAAAGCAGCAGTTGCATAAGCTTTTGTGAGAACTTTTATACTGTTGGAAATATGATATATCACAATTATTACTATGTAACACGATGTGGGAGTTTTCTGGTACTGTAAGTTCATAATTTCCTTAAACCAAGGAATTTGCTAATATTCCAATGTCTATGAAATAATTATAGTTTGTAATAAATGAAGCCATAGGTCTAGTTTTCACTTGCTTCAGTAGATATCTGGGATCTCTCCTTTTCCACCTGGAAAGGACAAACAAACACTACTAAATGGCATTAAAAATACCACATGGACAGAAAGATGTCCATAAAATGTATTTATACTATCAATTTAAATAAAATGTGCTGATTACCTTTAAATTAGAAAAGAGCAACATACAGTCTTTTATATATTTCTTCAGTGCTGCATGTTGTACATTAAGAATGTATGAACCAGTTGGCATAAAGTAAGAGACTTAAATCTTCACAGGTTCATTAGCTGTTCTGTGTGCTCAGGATTCAGCACCATTTTCCATGCCTATGTTCTAGAGGAGACAGTTATGGTAAAGGAAACAGCAGAGAAATGGATGCAGAAGTTAATTGCTGAGTCCAACCATCTGCAATTCTGTTTCTCAAATGTGTAGATACTCGTGCAGGTCCAGCCTGTGTGTAAGTTCTGTATGCTTATGGATTTACGGAGACAGGAATTTCTCATTTAAGGTTGCATTCTGGTCTTGCTCTTCCCCAAATCAATTCTCTCTGCAGTATCTAAACCAACCTGGTTCAAGAGTACAATCTGTCCCTTTCCACTTCCTCAGATGTTTTTGGTGTCCAAGTTCAGTCTTCTTAGAAGACAGAGAAAGCCACAAGCTGCACGCTGAAAGGAGTGTCTTGATATGAAAGCAAAGCAAAAAACCCTTGAAACTAAAATACTTGAAAAGAATTTAATAAATGAGAAGATTGTAAGTATTTCTCTCATACAGCATTCCAGGTAAAGCCTGAAGCAAAACCTACCACAGCAACAGGAAACTCGACTCCCAGAAATGTAGGAAGGATTTTGACCAGATTTATGATGTCTAATAAATATAAAAGCACTTGACATGAGCTTCTGCCTTGTGCTTTGAACACTGACAACCCAGAGGACTTTCATAACAGCCTGGAATGAGCTGCAGTGTGAATCTGGAAAGATGCTTATTTTAATCCTCTCCAGACAGCTCCCTCCAGGCAACTGCACCGCTTAGTATCACTGCAAATCGATGCCCTGCAGGTCCACATTGATGTCGACCTCCCTCCCAGCTCTGCAGGCCAGGGCTTGAGGAACGTGGTGGGAAAGCAGTCTAGGCTGCAGCCAGGTTCCCCAGGACTGGGCCAGGTGAACACAGGAACCTTGTGCAGGTGCTCCTGGGACCTGGTCTCAGTTTTGTCGTTGACCTGACTTGGTAGGAAGTGTCTATTGAGTGTGGTGCCTCTGAGACAAAGACTCGCTCCTGTTGTACGCGCATTTGCATGGCGTTGCCCAGCATGATGGGATTCTCATTCACTTGGCTTTCTATGTACTACTAGATAATAGTATTGTAATAAGATAAGAGTGAAACACCGATATATAGTATAGGCAAACTTTTTGTACAGGCTATATACCTAATGTTATTTATCTACCCTTTGAAAAAAGATTTAATAGCTAAAGTAAAATGAAAATTTGTAATGATATTATTGATGTTTTCCTCTTTTTTTCTGAAATAACAAGTATTTTGCAACTGTACTCTATGAAGCTTAGCTTTTGTTTGATTATTTGTTCATTTGCAAAAGTTAGTTGCTCATGATGAGTCATGTTCAATGATTGGCATGATTAAATTAGCTTTTACTTCATGACAGTTCTAATCATAAGTTGAATTAGTACCTGTACTTATTGCAGAGATTTTTTTTTATGTTATGTACTTACTCTCCCATGCTATTATAGTTGCAATAGTAATGAAGATGATCCTGGCAGAAATTAACCTGTAAAAAGCAGCATCATGCAGCAACAAAAAAATGAGTAACCCTTCTTGATTCAGATAAAATCAATGATTTCCCAATGTGGCCAACATCAGAAAATTACCCTCTTTCACTGAAGTTAATTTCTCTTTGATGTTACACATCACTTGCTCGATTAGCTTTCAAGTAATAGTACCAGCAGCCATGGTCACTGGTTTTCTTCTTTTTTTGTTGTATCAAAATTAGACACTTCTGATTTTTATTTTCTAAATAGTTTTCTTGCATTCCTGTCTGTTGCTGTGCCAGAAACTTGGAAGATCCACGAAAATAGAAACAGCATGGCTGTTCAAATGTCTTAATGACTACTGCTGGAACAGCCATCATTGCAACAAAAGCATTGAAGAGTCTCAAAAGAACTTGAATAACTTGAAAAAGATTTGGTTCATGTGTCCTGATCTTCCTACTAGAAAAAGGCAATGTGGGTGATGGTAGAGCTGTATCAAAAAGGAACACATTACTGAGAAGAAAATGTGTCTGTCAATATCTGTAAGAAATCTGTAATAAAAAGATTATTTTTAAATAGCAGGAAAAAAACAAAAAAATAAACAGAAAACTGACTTGCCAGAAAAAAAGGCTTTCTATCCCCAGGAGGATTAATAATTGACATGTAGCAGCTTCCGTGGTTGAACAGCCACTAAGCAGATGGATGGGTATGATTATTCCCTCTCATATATTTACTAATGGAAAGTTCCCAGTACAAACATTAACATAGTATGAATTGCTTTATGCTCTTGAGATTTTTAGTTCCATAAATATTTTTGGTAGCTTGGCTAAGGGGATATAATTCTCTGGCCTTTATTTCATATTTTTAAAGCATAGTTTTCACATTTCCCACAGAGCAGCACACTGAAATCGCAAAACCGAGCTGTTGCTTCTTTGCTGAGAACACGGCGCTGCTGTATACCGCACTGAAGAAACGCATTGTATGAAGATTTCCTGACTCCACTTGCCCGTGCAGCACAAGAGCAGGATTTCATACAATTATCTTCATCTGATGTAGGGGACTCGGCACTTCTACTAAATACATGCCTGCATTTTTATAATGTTGACAATTTAAACTTCCTCTGGTATACTAGATTTGTCTGTGTTGGTCTATGCAAAGGTAAATATTCTTCTCCGGTCATTTCTTAGCATGTACTATTACATTTAAATTGAAAAATCTATTCTAAAAGTACAGAGCAAATTGCTTCAAGCGGTCAGTTTTGCTTTTGTGGAAAGCCATAGTTCCAGGGGGAATTCTAGAGTTTTTGCAAAATTCTGAACTCTTAGACATCCTCCTTCCTCATACATGTGTATTACTGACCAAAAAAAAAAGACAGAAATATTTTTCATTTAATTAATTAAAATTAATTCAGACAGTATTTGATTATTTGTAGAATTAATATGAATCCTGCCAAATGTGATCCTTTACTTTTGTCTCACCCCTAAAAAAATGTATAGAAAAAGTTTCAAACTGCTAGCTCAAATTGCCTGATAGAAAAATGAATGATCTAACCCTCTAGCAACAGAGGCCTTATAAAACCATGGGCAACAGCCTGTACTTTGACTCCAAATCTCAGGTGCATAAACACAAACCACAAGCCTTCGGTCTGTAATCTTGTTGTTTCCATCCTACTGGCAACAGTGCTGATAAGAATCCCCTATCAGTTCTCTCAACCTTCCTGCTACATCATTCCCTCTTTCAGTAACTAATTTTTCTTAAATGTTTTCCAAGTGGTGGACTGTAAGGTTATAAAAATACAAGCACAGTGTGCAAGGGCAAGTTCTACTCTGACTCCCATAAGAACACAAGATTACGTCTTGTCTTGGCTGCATCCATCTAGTCCAATATCTTGCCTTTGACGGTGGCCACTGCAAGATGAGTAGGGAGAGACACACAGAGCTCTTTCTCTTGGGGCACACACAACCTCTCAGTCTCTAGAAAGTCATATTACAATAACCTCATGTGCTGGAGGTGCCACCTGGACAAATACCCATCTTCATTTTTGCCTTTAGACAAAAAGACATTAGTTCCTTCAATCTCTCTTCGAAGCACAATTTCTTACTCAGTGGATCACCCTGATCACTCTCTCTTCTGGATTATTTCTACTTGGTCCCATAGGAGGAGACACATTAATATGGTTTCTGAGCTCCAAGGAGTTGACAAGCAAATATATCGAGGATTTTACTAAAATTTCATGTGCAGTATGTTCTTCTGTTAAGCTAAATGCATTTTCTCCTCTTACATAGCTTAGGGTAGTGCACCACTGGGTTTAAAAAGCATGAATAACCTGAAGATAGGAATCTAAGCTTATTTTCTGACCAAGAAAGAGGCCCAGATTATGCTGTGAATAATTTATAAGTTGACAAGTATCAGAATATAGAACAGGGCAAGATTTTTCTTCCCTCCTTCCATCTTAGAAAGCACGTGATTCATTCAGTAAGGGGCTATTACTCTGGTATCGAGTCAACAGTTTTTTCCCCTCTCTTTCACTCTTCAGCCCAGTATTCCCAAAACATACACCGGTGGCGAAAGTTCATACCCTGGAAGTTCAGCATTTCATGTTTGGCCAAAGCAAAGTCAGGCTATTAAATTAAAAAGTCAAGATCATTTGCTTTTTAATGATTTAACATAATTGGACACAGGACTTCAGACAGGAACCAACTTCAAAGCTGGTGGGAAAAGTAATCTCAACACAAAGGTACTGTTGTCATATTTTCACTTTCAGATACTTTTCATGCACATAATAATTATGATTTGAAAGTTTATAGGGATTTGTTATAATTACTGATTAAAAAAGCAAGGAAGTAATAGTGAATCTGTGGCCATAGGAAAGTCAGGTTGCCCTCCAGTAACTGGTAACTATATTGCAAAAGGAGGAAAATACGGACAAACAAATATTCAGTTTCAATTTTGTGCATTTTGCTGCTTTCAATTTTTGTTGCTGTTGTTGTAATAAACTAGTAAGTTATCTGCATGGTGCTTGGCTACTATTAAGGTGAATGAGTACCTGACAGAGACTTTTTGTGGTTGGTAGTCAGGTAATTTATCTTAATAGATTCAGTTGTTTAATTTTGTTCATTTGAATTTCAGTCAGGCCCTTAACTCAGAGCAGTCTGAATATTTTTTTTTTTCAGTTCTGGGTTTGGTTTACTTTTCCTTTTTGTTCTTTCTACTGAAAAAGGAAAAAAAGAAAAGTGGGATAAAAATAAAAGACACCTGCAAATGAAAGCATTTTCAATTTTCACATTGCTTCCACGTTTTTGTTCTTTTAATAAGCTATTTTCCTGATGTTAAATAACTATATATCAATCTGTGACTGCAATGATAAAGCTTGACTACTTCAAATGGTTCAAATAAAAATGTTTTATTGCCTGCTTAGTGCTGGTCTGGACTCCCCTATAACCTTCCACTCTTTACTTCTGGCAATATGTACAGAGCAGGTGGCATTTTCTAATATGAGTGGCTGGATGGGAAACCTGTCAAGCCCTGTTTTTCAGTAATTCTTTAGGGGAAAAAAAAGACTAAAGGTACTAGTAAAACCTCTTTTATGCAGCCCCAAGTTAATCTTTGTGCAGCTGTAGATATAATTTTGGGAGGAAAATTTTGTTTTTTTAACTTTCCTCTCAAGTAGGACATTGTTTGTGAGCTAATAACAGATCTAACTATCCACTGTATTACCATTCCCATGTTTAAAATTCTTGCAGAGTTATAATCCCTTTCATTTCCTGCTTTTTAATGAATGGATTTTATGTAACTGTTCATTAGTGTAATTGTTGTTGATTTTTATTTTCACTTCATTATTTCTCCAACAAAGCTTATGCCACTGTTACTCTCTTAGCAAGGCAGGGCAAATTAATGTCAGCATCTGGGAAAACTGTTTGTAGATGAGCATAAATAAGATGTAAGGCTCTTCTTATGTTAAAGTTCTTGCTTATGCTCACCTACAGAGCTCAGGATGCCTGAAGACACCCTTGGGAGATATTTAGCTGACATCTAGAGATATCAAGCTCTTTAATCTTTACAAGAGACCTCTTTGACAAGGCAGTCAGTTCATGCTACTAGTGTTCTCTGAGCCCTAATTCAATAGAAAAGGACAGAGAGCAGGACAGCTTTGCTGTGCCACTAACAAGTTTCAGTAATGACCAGCCTAAATAAGAACTGAAATAACAGTCCTGAAGTGAATGACCCCAGTGCTAATAACCTCAGTTATTCATTCCTTTCTAATTGATAGCCTTAGAAATAGCTCTTCTGAGCTTGAGCATCAAGCAAGTGTCATAAAAAAGCCCTCCATCTCCCTGAAAGCTTGTTACAATTTTCCCACTTGTTTTTGATTTACATATCAGTCACAGAGATGCTGGTGCTGATTTCCTGAACAAGTTCTATGCAACTTCAGAAGAGCAAAAAAGGATGGTGGGGCTGAATAAAAGCAGACACTTCAAAGCCTGAATCTAAATAGCTAGGAGACCAATAAGACAAGGATATATAATAACCACTTTATGTTAAGAGACACTTAAGCTTCTGTGACTTATTTATTGTGCAGTCTGAAGTTCTAGCATAAGCCTCTTGTGCAGATGTGACACCAGTAGCAGAAGCTCTATTAGAAGTCGTGGCTGTTTACTCTTTGCTGATAAAGGCCAGTCACAAATACTGTGCATTTTACATTGTTGGTCTCTCTCATCTGGAGCAGGAGATTTAAGAGTTTATAAATGGAATCAATATATGCATTTTTAGTGAGGCTATTACAATAGAAAGCTGCAATAAAGTTTTATTTTCTGCTATATTTCTATATGTTCTCCATTTTTTTCTCTATTAATTTCAGCTTCGACTAACTTACTCTCTTGTTATTTATTCTATGTCAGTGTCGTTTACACATGCTATGCTTTATGTAGTCATCTTTACTTGGGTATTGCACTGCATCTAATCCCATGCCAAACTATTTTTCTAATCAGTAACATCTTCCACTGTCTCAAAAAGCTAAAATTATTTGAAACAAAGCTAGCATTTACTAGGAGGAGATAGGTATTCAAAGATTGAATATATGCCTACCTAAAATGTACATGGGGACTTTGTTAACCAGGATTTTCATCAAAATAGAACAGTTAATGTCAAAGAACTTCCATCTCTTCTAAGGGTACGGTTAACCCCATTCTTGCTGATCACTGAGTAAAACATTACATTTTACCTTTGAAGCCTGGTGTCAGATAGAAGATAGTAGCACAAAGGCAAGACACAGAAGAAACGCTCGCCTTACGTAAACTTTACAGGATGTCATTATTATGAGTTTCTTCTCCACATGAGAACAGTGACAAACAAGACTAAAAACAAAACAGAAGATTCAAATACTGGCATAATCATCTTTTCCAGCTATGCAGAGCACTGAGGTGTGGACCCATAGTGGTGTATTGGTTGTTTGGGCTCTGGAGAAGTGTGGGAAATGGCAGTGCCGGGGCAGAATACTTAGGATTTGTTTGTGCACTCTCTGATCTCCATGGAGTGCACTTACACACAGGAGCAGTCCTGCTGTCTTCAAAGGGCTGTGCTTGGGTGAGAAAAGACTCCCCGCCGGGATCAAGGCTGGAGCAGTCAGTGGAGCTCACTCGGGGCTCCCCGACGATGTAAATGAGGCTGACTACTCCAGGGCCCTTGGGTGGGAAAGGCCACCGGAGTGGTGAGGAAGGGCTGGGCAGGTGCCGCATGAGGACTGTAAGCCTATGGTGAAGATGGAGCCAAGGGGCTAGTATGGAGAGGAGGAATAGGTTTGAGGAGATGGGAAGAGATCACTAACTGTCTCAGAGGTATGTGTGTGGAAGTGGAAGGGGTCAGTAGAGATTTCAGTTTCTTGGAGGAAGGGAATGACAATAAGTTGGGTGTCAATGAAGTTTGAAAAGCTCTGAGTGGGATGAAGGCAAGGTTTCAGGGAGCTGTGGAAGCCTGGCAAGGCAGGAAAATCTCATTCCCTCTTTTTTTATCCCCTCCTCACCCGTGTGTTTCACCATGTCTCTTTTGTCAGGTTCCCTGTCTACTTCCCCTCTTCCCTAGACTCAGAAGATGCACTCTTCACCCACCCTCATCCCAGCACCCAGCCCCATGCAGCCACATGCCTTCCACCCTCCACTCCTGCAAGACACAAGGGTCCTGCTGCTTCCCTGCAGCCAAGCTGTCCTTGACTGCTGCACCTTCTGGGATGGAGGGAGGGGATGGAGCAGGGCTGGGTTGCCAGGTGATGGAGACTGGAGAATGAGACTTTCTGCTGCCATCATCCCCAAGGATAAAGCTGTGGCAGTGACACTTACTTATGCTGGGAAGGGCTAGTTCTGGGGCCCATTCTTTGGTCCCTGCTTCAGCAGCAACATCCAGAGAACATGAAAGTTTCTCAAGGAGGAGGTGGGGATTGGCGTAGGCAAAGAGCAGTCTGCCAGCCACTGAATCTAACTGTTAATGGGCCATTAATGTCAACAGAAATCAATGGGAGTTACTCTAAACATGAGGTAAGCTTAAGGATGGCAATACAAAAACCTGTCAATCTTAAATGATTTTTCTCTGTATGATGCTTGTGCTTCATGGGTTGAATATAAGTAACAATGCCTGGGTATCTTCTACAATTTTATTTTCTATGCAGAAATGCCCAGCTCAAAGGGTCTTTCTGATGTTACTAAACACTATACATATTTTTTTGCTCCATGCTAAAACCTCTCTACTCAAGAACGGACATTTCTGTCTGTGGAAAAGCCTCACACTTTAGCATTGTTCCCAGTCCCCAACTTAGAAGGGTAATCAGAAGCTTACAGATGGAAACCGGCACATGAGATATCAAAGTCCTTAACTCCTCCTGATTCACTGATACGTTTTGAAATACCTCCAGATCAAAAAGGCCGAATCTACCAAGGAACCTAGATCTTACTCACAAATCAAGGTGTCTACTTTCAGAATTAAATTCCTATTAAGAATTTCAGAAATTCTGAATAACTGCTTCCTCACTGCCAAGGTGCTTAAATTCTTCTGATTTACATCCATAATGGCCCCTCGGTGCCTCTTGCTCTCCAGCATTCACAAAACTCTGTGTGTGCCAAGGAGATCCAGATGTATTCACAAACTAGATACCCAAAATATATGTTAAAATAGTAATTCTCAGACCACACATTATTCCGACAAAAGAGAAGGGATGCGTACCTTCCACAACTGCACACTTCTGAGGTGAAGTAGTCCCCTTTGGCATGTAGGAGACAACTGTTCAGTCCCTTCCCCTGCAGAACTGGAACAGAGGTTGAAGCTGCGCTCCTCTCCACTCAAGTGAATACACGCACAACTTGTTCCAGGATGTGATGTTCTTGGGTCCACGGTGATGCTAGGAAAGCAGCCATCCTGGGAGGGTTTCCCATTTAAAACTTGTCCCTCACTGCAACTTCCTTCTGATTTTTGATTGACTTGGTGCCTCCTGGGATTTTCTTCTAGGTGCACAGTGTGGTTCCTACAGCTCAGTGCACTGTTTATAAGTTAGGCTTTGCAGTATTCATTACTGAATTTTCCAAATCTTTCTCCCAGCTTTTTCCCAAATGGCCAGTTTTAGCACTTTGGCTGCCTGAACTCCTAACTGGAAAGTTTCTCAGGATGACTTTTCCTGGGCCCACTAAATCTGTCTGTCTAGCCCTCTCTGGGGGATCACAGTCAGGGTTATTTGACTGTGCTGACACAGCACCACTGAAACCACTTGCTTCCTTCTCCTGCCCCTTTCCAACGAGTGAGATGCGCAGCATGGGAAACCGTGCTCTGTAGCAACCCTCAGCACCCTTGCATGGGTGGGATTTAGGGCTCATCCTCAGTACCTGTGGGATTTGGCTATCACCTGTGGGAACTGATAAGCACTTTAACCACTGCAGCTGTGTCCTATAGGGATGGTAAGTCAAGGCATTCCGCTGCCTACGCTCACAGCCCAGCCACTTAATAATGTGCACATAATGTGACAGCCATTCAATTGTCCTTGCTGTAGCCACAGCAACCTCGGGCAGAGAGAAAGGACAGGCAGCTGGGGATGATAACCTTTCAAATTGCTCTAACATGCCTTTGGAAAGCTTCTAAATCTGAATCTCTACATACAAATTCTCTGCCGTGAAGAAGAACCGCAAGTGCATAACAGAGTTTTTTTCTGTATTCCAGACTGCCAAAGACAGGTCACTCACTCTTTACAGAGGGACAATCAAACCTTTCGATTTGTGGCTTAATGCAGTATGCTTAAAAAGAAACTGATAGTGGTCACCATTCAGACCACTGAATATGATGACAATTTATGGATCATACTCCTCTCCACAGTTCAGTGTCATGTGCCATAGGACGGGCACATATATCCTTCAAGTCAAGCAACTCATAGCTCTCCCTTCTCTCATCTCCGCTCTTTTGTGTTGGAACAATTGAAACCCCTGCTCTGTGGTCTGATGAATGACTTTTTGTTCCTCTGGGTAAGGCAGTTTCCTGATTTCTGTCTAGATGAGGAATTCTGCTCCAGAAACATTTCCAGAACAATGTGCTTTAATTGAGGGGTGGAGCTATCTAACTGCATTTTGACCTCACAAAATCTGAATTTTGATCTCTGCATGTGATGTGTATATAGGTGCACCTATATTTACAAAAATGCATTATGGTATGAAATTATATCCCTTAAAGTAGTTTAACATATCTTACTGGGATGCAGTGGTCCTCTGAAAGCAGTGATCAGTCACTCTTTAAGTTGTTGTCCCTACTGTTCCAGCCCTGCAATAAAAGCGTGAACATGGTGTAAATGGTATAGTTTAAGAAGCAGAGGTATAGCATAACCCCATATCGGTGAATTACTAAACTGTATTAAGTAATCATGCATAATTATTATTTTTATTTCATTTTCTTCTTCCTTAATATTAATAGTACTAATTTCCAGACTTATTCTCCCTGTAAATCAATGCAATGATCTCCAAGAACTTAGATTTCCTTTAGGATAAGGCCCCAAGAAGCTGTTCCACACAATCTATTACAATATCAGAGGTCTTACTTTATGGCCAGGTGAAGAAATCAGAAATATCAGTGTTTCAAAGTTTGCTTCATAGCTATGAAATGTTAAAAATGTGTATACTTGAATGGTGACTTGGAAAAACACACCTCAAAAAAAAAATGAAGTAAAACTGTTGCTATTCAAGCAGTAGTTCTATTATGTCTACTCATGTCTTTTGGGGTTTTTATCACATTTTTGTACAATCATATTTTAAGAGTCTGTCAATATCTCCTGAGTTGTCTTTTCTGGTATCTAAAACATTTTTGTGATGAAAGACCTGTTAAATGAATTGCATGACAAATAAAGTTAAACCAGTGGGAGCTCACCCTGAATATAGGGTTGTTATGCTTAACAGTTGTAATTTGTTTGATTTTGTTTTTTCCTGTGCAAAAATGAACTAAGCTATTTTAATTCTTCTGAGAGACATTTTGATTTGAATCATTCTTCTCAGACACCATAAAGTGCAATAAACACTTCTGTTATGTTGCCCAGTCTGGGGGAATTGTTTCTGTCTCCATTTTTATAGATATTACTCACCTTCACATAACAAAAAGATATGAAGTACTGTCAAATATCCCCACGTGTTGAGTCCATAAGGGCAAGCCTAGCCTCCAACAGACACGTTTCCCAAAGGCTGGAAGGACAAACACAAATATAAAAGAAATAACTATATGCCATATATGTCACTGCTGGTAGCTACAGGCATCAGTCTAAGCCTATTTCAGATGTCCATGGTCATAGACATTTCTTGGGAACTGATGAGGTGCAAGTCTGGGGCAGATCTGTTAGTGTAAATGCAGAGAACCTCTACTATCAACTTTTGTCTCAGTGCATGTCTCCTTTAGTAGCCATCATCATTGCTGAAACAGATTACAGATATTACTGTCTTCAATGGGAAACACTGCAATTGGGAGGATGACCCTTGTAAGGGAAAAGTTGTAGAACGGGGGATAAGGTGTTGTCCCTAAAGCATGGCTTATAACTGATCAGTGTCCAAGAACAAAGTAGACTTCACCTTCACTGAGAGCCTGAGGAGCAGCCAAGAGTCCTCCTTCAAAGGAGGACTAGTGCACTGCACGGCAGTTTGTAGAACATTTATTTCACAGATGATAGTAAAGGCACCCTGAAAGAATCTGGGGAATGGCCCAGCTGAATGGTTAATGCCTCTCAAACCGCAGACAGGAGAACCCCTGCCCAGAAGCGGCCGAGTGCAGCAGTAGTTGATTGGCAGCTTTTCTGGAGTATTGAATAGGGGCCGTTCCTCATAAGAAAACTGTGCTTCTTGGACATCCTAATAATCCTGACTCAGCACAGATGCAGTGAACTTCTCTGACAACCCATATCAGACGAGTCTTTCAGTTTGGCTGGCCTATGCTGAGATGCAGTCTTGACAGAGGCTAAGATATGCTCCGTATTTTCATGGGAAAGATGCACTCTGCAGTAATTTGGGAATATGGTTTAAAATTGTGCCATTTTCAGTGAAGTATTTACAGATGGCTTGCAAAATATGCTCACTGACATTTCAGATCTGTCTACTACGTGGTAGTAAACATGCCGTAGCTGCTCCATAAATTATTAGAAATAAATTGCTTTCTTCTAAAGTCAGAGAAATTGATATCACAGTAAAGTTACCAGAAAGAACAATGAAAAATTATTAAAAGAGAAAGATTTTTATGCAACATTATCATTATAAGCTGAATTTTCATAAGTTTCTAATTTAGGAGTAAAAATCTTGTTCCAGGTGTAAAGTTGGTGGATAAAATCTCAGCACTGGCATGAATTCTCCCTACATAACTAAGCCTAAATTTTCAAAATGAATACCTTCTTTCAGAGTCTTTCTCAGATTGTAAACATAGAAAGGTTTTGAATCAGGACAGTACCTGAGCATAAAAGATTAAGGTAATTCTTAGTCAGGACAGCACTTTCCCACGTTTTAAGTAGCATGCCTAACAGGTCTATTTTCTTCAACAACTGGATTAAAGCTACGGTGTTGCCAATCCCATCTTCAAAATTCATGCAGTTGGAAAAACACCAGACTTGTTTAAAAGTCGTAAGATTTTAAGCCTTGCATTTTTTGTTTACTTTCTATTTTTTTCTTTAAGCTACACTTCTGAGGCATCTTCAAACTTTGCCATGAGATCAGAAGGGCTCAAAATGTACTCAAAAATGAATATTCCTCTGCAATTTCTCGCTGCTAGCATTTGGGGCTTGAAGGGAAAGCATTAACAGTTCTGATACTTGCAATAACATTACAAGAATTGGCAAAGCTGGCTCTGCCTCTGGCTAAATTTCAACTTTTCATATTTCAACTTTTTCCCTCAGCCTAAAAGCAAAAAGAACTGGGAAAGAAGACACAACCGTTTCATGTATTTGCACGAATGTAACCTGTCTCTGTCACAGGGTTTGTTTTTGAACACTTTCAGCAATCACAGCTGGCTTGGCTAATGGGCCTTTCTAACAGAACTACTTCTTTCCCCCCTATATACACAAAAGCTATTTTAGATGCATCGTCTTTCTTTTTCCAAGATACATAGAGTATCTTACCTTCTGAGGGAAGTAGATCAGCTGTAAAGAGGTACATCATGTTACGGCTCACGTTAAAAAACTGTGCTGTTTGAAAAAAGCCTGTATATTCCTTCAGTCATTTAAAGATAAAGCAAGAATGATAAAAGACAGCTGTAGCAGATGAGAAGACAAAAAGAAATCAAAGGAAGAACATGGGGACGGCTGTACAATGGATATATATTGACAGACTGAGAAAATTGGGTTCACACAGAGGGAAGAGAAGGGAGAATCAAGTTTCAAACTGTGTGTAAGGATAATGTGGCTTTACTGATCTTTCCTTAGGTTTCAAGCTGGGATTTCCACTCTGGACTGAATCAAGATTAGGCAGGGAACAGAGAGATGTAAGAAACTTACTGGTGCCCTGTATGACCTACTGAGTCTGTGAGTAGATGCTGCCCAAGGGTCAGCTACTTCCCTCGCATAGTGTCGTCAAGGATGCGAATGCGTGCACTCTTGACAGCTTCCTAATGCGCTGTGCCAATACTGCTGGGGATCTAAAAGCTGGAGGAAACTCAGAAAGTGTGTGAGGGGGAGATGTTCACCACTTGACTTCAATAAGCTAGCTCAGGTCTCTCTTATGATGGTTTGAGGGATGCAACCGCTGCTATGGATACTGTCGGTCATACATGAGAGTCCGAAGGTGTAGTGAGCCTTCAAAGGTGATTTAAATACGGCATGCTATTGAAGTTTGCCTTGGGGAATACCAAAAACGGTATTTATCAGTGCTGATCCCTAGGGCATTTGTGAGCAAAGAATGTCAGGGTTAAACATTTTGGCCTCTGCAGCACTAGAGGTGCCACTATTCTGCCTCTGGATTTGCTCCTGGACAGCTTAACCATATTCTGTCTCATGTTTCATGGCAATGCCATGATTTATTTGGGCTGGTGACAGAGGAAGATTTATGATTATATTTCTGGAATATCTAGTGCAGAAAAAGCACTGAAAGCAGAACAGAGGAGTTAAGCTGTGCATCCCAGCAGCCTTTACTCAGTCCCTCTTGAAAATGAAAAGGGGCGTGGAGAAAGGCTGCAGTTGCTTCAGCTGAATTCACCGCAACGGGTAGGGAGTGCTGTGGGAGTGGGGCAAGCTGTTTAGTCTGGTTTTAGAGAATACAGGTTTTCAAATTTTGATTCCTTACATCATGCTGGGTAGTGAGCCCTTTGTGCTAGCAATGGGAAATGTCAAAAACTGAGATCAATCAGGCGTGATCAGAATTATGATTTGACTGGCCAGGGACAATGTTAGCAATGCGTTATAAGAACCTGCCAAACAAGAAAACAAAAAATGTTTCTGCCTTGAGGGATTGTTCCTCAACAATCTCCAGCTCTCTGATCCCAGATTTCAACACTAACACATCCTAATATACCCTCTAGACACCCACTAAATTTCACAGTGTTTGAAATAAGCGGTGGATTTTAGAGCACCTTTAAACAGAAACAAATTCACATCCTTAATTATAGCTAAGTTGGGTTGTTTTTTTACTGTGTGTGGCTACAATAGACCAAGCTAAGTTAAGGCTGATGCAAGCAACAGCAAATTTAATTTAAAAGCAGTAATAAAATAACTGATTTTGGTTCTGATATTGCTGTTATATATAGGGACATACAGATTGTAAATTATATGCAGAGCAAATTGCCATCCATTAATTCAAATGCCAGATAACCAGTCTGTGAGATTTCCACCTCAGCCCCCTTGACTAGCTATTTGCTCTCCTACTCTCCAGAGAAGAAGAAATAAAACCCACAAAAAAAAGAATAGACACCCCATTTCAACTTTTGCTCAAATACAGCACATTTCCAGGGGACATGATTTGCATTCTTCTCTGCCTTGTGACACAGCAAATGGATATCAAAACTGCGACCTGATAATTGTCTTGAGATGTTGTGATACCTGATGAATATAAATAAGTAGCCATAAGCATGCCTTGGAACAGATAGCAATGTGTAAAATAACTATTTTGTCAGTATTTTCTGCAACATAAACCCACCTTCTGGTGAGGGGTGGTGGAGAGCATCTCAGCATTTTCAGCCTTTTCTCTGAGCTGGGAGAAGGAATGACGAGAAATAGTGAAAAGCGAAGAAGAACTTTTCTGTGCAAGGTATTTAAAACAAGATCGACAGTGAAAGAAAAACAAAAAGGTTGGGTAAAGAGAAGCTGCAGTGTGTGATTCTTATGAAAACCTCAAAGTGGGAGGGAGTGTCTGCCGAAAGGGGTGATTCCCGCCTGAACTGTGCCCTTGTGAGGGGGAGCGGCTGGAAGATGCTCCAAGAGGAGGGGATACGGTGTGCCACAGGCTCTGCCTGCTCCGCGCCCGGCTCCTCGCCGCCCCGCCGCCGGCACCATGCAGCCACCCAGCACCGCACAGACGGAACCCGCTTTGGATCGTGTATGGCAAGCAGGACAGAGAGACCTCAGGCATGAGGCAGATCCTGCTCCTCTGGGAGCCTGACATAAAATGTGATAAGCCAGGGAAAGGACCTCCTTGGAGGATGAGGGGTTATTCAGCCTCCTGGACTTCTGGTCCTTCTTTAATTATTGAGGCCCATCTTCCGATACCTTTATTAGAGCAACTCCCCCTTCCAGAGAAAAATTATTTACTCACCATGCAAAGTACAGCTGTCACGCCATCAGAAAACCTGGGAACAAAATTCAGCTGAATAAATTGGACTCTGATACAAAAATTTTAATGACCGTAGCAGAGCAACGCACTAAAAATATGTTCATTAGAAATAAAATTTGTTTTGTGCCTGCCTGTTTTTTAACTCAATCTCTTTGCTCAACGTACTTCCTATTTGACTGGATTTACATCACTTTTAAGATCTATAGATTTATATGAAAGATCCATATCTATTTAATGCTGTTTGTTCACCTCCTTTCATTTTCACAGAGACCCATATTTTCCCTAACTCCACAGGAAAAAATGACATGGTCTAAAGAGCAAAAAAATTCCTGCCATTGATAATTACCACACAGTTCTTTCAGTTGAGAAATATCCTGCACCATTTACTGCCTACTGAGATGCAATCAAAATTAAATGGGTGGAAATAACTCTGATGTGGCAGCTCTACACTCTAGCAAAGGAGCACCAGGTCTTATTTTCATGACAACACAGAAAATGGCATTCTGGGTCAAACTAATCATACATTTCAGCTCCAGCAGTGGCAATATGAAATGCTGTTTGGGGACAACTCATGATCCTGCCTGTCTGCAGTCTATCCCCCTCATATTCCTCCAGCACCTGCCACCGCACCGAGGATGCCAGCGAGCACATTCCTGTCGCTTCCTTCCAGCATTTGTTTATGGACCTGCTGTCCTGGAATTTGTCTGCTTTTGCCTTTTTTAACTTGCTGGTACTGTGGGTTTCCACAGCCTCCTGTAACAGCAGATTCCAGAAGGCAGAGCAGGTAGTGACCTGCAGTATTAAAAAAAGGGCTTTCTTTTTGGGTTTTAAACTGCTCTCCAACTAGTTTCAGTGACTGCCTATAGGACATTGCAGGACTTGGCAAATAACAATTCTGTATTTGCTTTACTCACTGCCTTCATGATTTTATAAACCTTGACCATATCCCACTCAGCCTGCAGGGGGGATAAGATCACGAAAAGCCCCAGCCTATTCTGATTGCCTGTAACAGCAACTGCTCCATCCCTTTAATCATCCTAGTTGCTTCTCCCTGCATTTTCTCTAATTTTCCTATTTCCTTCTTAAAATGTGGAAATAGGATTGTACACAGTTTTCAAGATATGGTTGCACCAAGATTTTGTATTTTCTGGTTTGTTCTTGCCATGCGTTCTGAGAACACTCAAAATTTTGTTGGCATTTTTGGCTGCTGTTGCGTTTTGAGCAGATGAGTTCAGAGATCCCCAGGTCTCTTTCCTGAGCGTCAGCTGCCTGTTTTCAGTTCAGCCCTGTGTAAGCATGGCTTAGATTATTCTCCCTAGATGCACTATATATCTACAGAGGAACTCATCTGCCGCTTTTTACTGCATTCGCTCAGCTGTGTATTGCCTTCCTAGGGCTCCTTACTACATGTGTGTGTCTGTGTCATTTGACTCCCTGAAGGAGTTCAGTATCATCTGCAAAATGAGATATTTATGTACCTCTTCCTTCTGCAGGTCATTGATGAAGATCTTAAATAAAACTTGTTCCCTAAGAGAGTCTACTGCTTACTCTTCTTCATCCTGAAAAGTGACAATGAATCCCTTTGCTCCCTACCCTGTAGGCAGCTTTCAATTCATATAAACATCAGTCCCTTGGCAACTTCTTTTCTTCAGTAGCGTTCTGCCAGTCACCTTGTCAGGCGTTCGTCGAAAACCCGAACAAATGTATCTTTGATATATAGATAATTTGTACAACTTCAGAAAGCTAGTGAGCAGGATTTCCCTTTACAGAATTAGTCCGGTGAGGGCCACCACTTGTATACAGAAATGGTAGCAAATCCTGCACTAATCCAAGTGTTGGCTGCCAGAAGCTGTTTCTGAGCAGCAGGAAGGTGAGAGGGGTGGCTCCTTTCTATAGCGACTTGATCCTTCGCATGTCTACCTAAGGTAGAAAAGCTTAGACCAAAACAGCCCGAGGGAAGGCATGCTACAGAATCTGCAATAAATCAAAAGAGATCTACTTTGAATAGACCAAAACAAAGTCCAGTGCCTGCAGAAGCCTTCTCAGTGTGGAAACCTTCTCCACTACAGGCTCCAGGATTGGAGCTAGTAAGGAGCTCCAATTTTGAACAGCAGCCACAAGATCAATGTTATAGCTTCCAAAACAGCAGGTAAGTTTGGAGTGGATAACCCTGTCTCCCACCCCCGAATATCTGAAAAGCAGAAGACTTAAAGGCTTGCCTCACAGAGCTTCTGGACTGGCCCCTCTGGAGCTATTTCTGCAATCCCAGGTAATGGATGCATGTACATTTACTTTCACTGGTCTCTTGTTGACTGGTTTTCTGCAGGAGAGGAGATCATCCATCAAAAGCAGACAGCAAGGTAGCTGCAGGCTGTTGTCAGCCATGAAGGTGAGTCTGGATCTTGATACTTTTCCCCGAGACTGAGCACCTTCTTTAAGCTGTGGGACTTGCACTGAAGTATCGCTCAATGCTGAAGTCAAATCCTCTTTCCTTAAAACAAATGTGGGTAGCAGAATCCAAGCCCTGATTTTAAAATCAGCCTTTCTTGCACCACCATCCTAATACTTTAGAAAATATAACACATGTATATGGTATAAACTTTTGGGAAAAAAATGTGGATTAAATCTGTAACCAACTAATAGTTCACCAGTGTAGGACTGGCAGATTTACTTGTACAACATCAGAAGTTTGTGGGCTTGTTTGTCTACCTAAGCTCATGTAGGATTAAAAAAATAGTAATAACCTAAAGTCTGCTGTATGTGACGCTCCCACAAACCTGATTTTTAAGTTTGCACCTCTTTTCTCTCCTTTGTTAAGCTTGGTATTATATATTACTTTCATGATACATTGAAGGTTTGATACATGAACCCTCTTCAGTATAATATCGTCCACAGAAAGGCACAATGCAGATTCTTGTTCTATTTATATCTATAAATTAATAATTATATTTGACATGAGAATTATTTCAAAATAATGTTTGATCTTATAGTACCCTATATCCCTGCAATCATATTTATAAATGTGTGACGTAGCATTACTGCACTGTTCTACCCAGTTTAACAGGAAAAAGTCAGAGAAATAAGTGTGACATCTATATTAAACATATCTTTTTCTAGATACACTAGAACACCAGTTCTTTTTCTAGAACACTAAAAGTGTTCTTTCTGTTATGCTGTATATGAGTTCACAAAGAAGCATAACCAACAAAGGGAATATTTTTCACTAGCAAATATTAGTACTTTATTACAATATTGCAATAGTAAAACTATTGTAGATTTCCTTAACTATCAAACTAAATTGTACTCCTCCAAATAAAGGCGGTACAGGAGATGCACATGCCTACTGCATTCGGTAACAAGGTGAGAGGTGGTGGTTGTGGATGCTGTGGGCCACTGCTGTAGCAAGAGGCTGAAGCCTCAACTTTGCCTAAAGAGAAGTTTGAGCACAGTGAAGCACTTTTGTCTTCAAGCTCATTAATTTACTGCCTTGTATTGCAAAGTATCTGCCAAAGAATATTTGATGCTCTTCTTTACAAAGTAACATGCTTTCACTGCCATAAAGGTAAAGAGGAGATATTTATGGGTATGTTTAAGCTAGGCGATTTCAGGATTTCTAAAAGGAACAGGTTCCAGGTTGGTAGGTCCTGGAGGCAGCCTAGCCCAACCAACCTCACTACCTAGAAGTCCCGTTCTGCTCTGTTCAAACCTGGTATCAATTTTATCTCTGTTTTCAGTGGGAACAGAATAAAACCTTTCACTCCTGTGTTCTTCTTAGGAGCTGAGGTTTGCTTAGCAGCTCTTGACATTTCAAGAAGCAAGCTGTAGGCCTTATGCCTGCAGGCAGAAGGTACTCAGATGACTCCAAAAGAGCAAGTAAATGGTTTGCAAGGGAGAGACAAGTTTTTTTACGTTGCTGATTTTTTTGTAATTTTCGAGTATATGACCACAAGCTGGCCTGAAAATATGTCACAGAAGTTCCCAACAGCAGCTCCCACTTATTCTTGGACTGTGCAGAGGTCAGGCAGATTTATGTTTATTTTTAACCTAGCAATATTTTTTTTTTATGCTAAGTTCTGCATACTTCATAATTTGACTTGTGTTTGTAAGACCTGAAGGAATGAGGTAAGCTATTAAAGTAAATCTATTCTGGGGAAAAGCAACCCCTTGATATACAGAACTGTGGTTTTTTTGACACAAGGACATCTGTTTTGCTCAGTTGCTGAATGGTCAGAAATAATACCTGAGAAACTATCAAGTGCAAAGCTCTGCCAGAGCACAAATAATTTAAAACTATGAGGTTAGGACTTTCAGTGTGGCTGAGAAGACAGATGCCCAATTCCTGTTAGGTTTAAGGGAAACCTAATTTCCTTCAGAAACCTGTTAGTAGATTGGGGTGTAACGGTCATGCTGATACTTAGCTGCACAATATAAGATAAAATGTTCTAGACTGTTTGGAGAAAAAAATTAAGTTATTTTGTTCAATGCCTCTGCCTTTTGTCTCTGACAAGGCAAATCCGGTAAACAATTGACTTTTTCATAGGTATCATTTCTTTAAAATGTCATTAGGTGGTAGAAAATCTAACAAAAATTACGCAAGAATTTATCTAATTTCCTTTTAATGATATTCACTACTTTCCCACTAAGTAGGCCAGGTATATTTGCACTACAAAGAACAGGACCATAACGCTAAAAACATGCAAAACTACATAGCAATTCATCTTTGTTGAGGAGAGAAATGAGGTGGTAAAGAAGCAATGTGCCAAATTTTGCTCTCAAATTTTGTAGCGAGGCAAAGGTAAAGACAAAGACAGAGAAGATCTCTCTTCTCACACACAGATATTAACACCATTTTCTTTTTTTCTGATGGTGAATAAAATTTGCTGTTAGAAGAGAGGAGTGCATCTGATATCCCTAGGAGGGGAGATCAATAGCATAAACAGGTATGTACAGAAGCTTGTGGGTAAGATGATGTTGGGAAGAAGGTGATAGGAATGAAAGAAGGTAGAAATGGATGAGAGTCTCTTGACTGGCAGGAATCAATGCTGGAGGAAAGCTAGAATCAGGAGGATTTTGGAATAAAGGGGGACAGTGAATTGGTGAGAGCCATAAGCTATTTTTTTTGTACACAATAGAAAAGCCAGGGTAAGACAGGATGTGTGGAGATACATGGAAGCAGAGTGATCTCTAGTCACTCGACAGAACTCTGCTGCAAAATCTGTAGAGAAATCTGCTTTTCCTGAATCTCCTCACTGGAACTGTTGGTAGGAATGTGTGGTATTAACTTCATGTAATGGCAGATCTATCTAAACCTGCCATCATCTGAACTGTTAACTCAGTTAACATTTCAGTTAACAGTTAATATAATTCTCTAAAGAATTAGAGACCTGAGAGAAAGTGTAGGATTGTGAACGTGACAAAAACTTATATGGAGGTCAGTATGAGTTTACAGATGAAAATAATCAATTTTTTCCCCCATGTTTTACAATTTTGGTCTTGTATGGATATTTTGTTCTGGAACACAGTCAATGACATTTAGGAGGAAAAGAGTCTGTGGCAGGAACTTTTCTGGGAGAGCTATTTCAGCCAGTTTCCCCATGAAGACAAGAGCTCTCCGTCTTTGTGCACACCAAGGAGAATATCACAAGGAGATTCTCTAAGGACAAATTGCATACAACCTGCAAAGCATTAAGGCCCAAATCCTGTATAATTTGCGTACCTGAAATCAATGGACATTAGGTGTTTAAACGTCCCTGAGGGTCTGGGGAACAACTACTCATATACTGGATTCCAGTCCAGACACTGATGGTGAGAAAATTTACTGACACGTCACCGTGGTACCAGGAGTGACAGGTGGAATTCCTTTCACTGAAATTTAGGTACCCACAGTGTACGAAGAACTAACTGCTGAAGTTCCCGCTATAGTCAGAGAAGGTCTTGTAAACAGCTGATGGTGTTCAGGATGTAATTCATCTGACCAAACATAAGTATCTGTTTTAGGAGGGGATGAATCAAGATTTCAAACCCCACCAGTTAAAGTAAGTAGCTCTCTCCTGACTACAAAGGAAGTCTAGGACAGTTAGCTCAGATGCAAACACCTCTGCTATAGAGAGCCACACACAGCCTCTTGAGATGCTTTTACATTTCTATGGGGATCGTATATCTCTTACCATTCCTCAGGATGCTGAGATGATCCTTCTGCAGCTCGCAGGGCATGAAGGTGACACTGAAGAGCAGCTGAACCTTCCCAGCTCCAACCTGCGAAGGCAGCGCTGCAGGAAGAGCTTCTTGCCGAAGGCTGTGCCAGTCGGATGTGCTGGGTGAAGGGATTAGATCTTTAGGGAATGGTTGCAGAGTTTCACTGGAGCTCCTAGGAGGAAGGAGGCTTTCAGCTGATCTGGAAAAGCGGGAGCTGACACATTCCTTTGTGCTGAAGCCGGGCGGTATGGATAAGCTGTGTGCACAGATGGTGCTCTGGCTGCCGGTCTCGTAGCCGTGTGCGACACAGAGCAGTTAGCCTTCCGAACATGCCAAACCCCTGCCCACTTTTTTCCCAAGCCTCTTCCCATCCCCTCTCCTCCATCCTAAAATATCCCTAGCAATTAAAATGCCATCAATCTCTGCAAAATATGGGTGTGAATCACTGCCAATTAACAAAGGAAAACGAAGAGTTCATTTAGAAAACTGCCAGTTCAATTCTGAGTGGGAGGCAGACTCTATAGAAGTATCAGAGCGTTCTTTCAACCTCATGAAGATAGGCTGACAAGCTTAACTTGTTCACAAACAGTTCCGTCAGTCAAAAATGAGTTTCACTATACTAGTAGATGTGGCACCTGTAATGGAAAGTATCCTGTCAGTGTATCAGCAAGGAATAATAAGGAGCCGTTGAAACTTTTCAACATTTCTGGATGTTATCACATGAGTTATATGACTGCAGTTCGAGAAGCGGGCTGTACAGGTTTGCTGCATTTAGCCTAGAACAGATGTCCTTCAGAAGTTCCAAAACTGTGACAGAGTGCACAAAAGAAACAGGAAGTACTTCATTTTTAAAATGACTTGAAGTGATAATAGGTATGGAAAGTGTTCTTTTTTCACTTTTCACAGCAATCAAAGTAATTTCTCAAAGATGAAAAATGCTTACAAATGAAATCCATTAATTTAATGCCATGTATTGTTACCAAATGGCATTGTTCTGTAAAATCCCACATAGATGTACTGAACGACTCTGGGACTCTGGATGAAACCAGTGAGTGGTTTAGCACAGCTTGCAAATTCTGTGTAAATGTGAAAAAATTACCTCAAACAATGTGCTGAAAACTTACGAGAATTAATTCACTTTCAACGTGTGGGAAAAGTACTCACTTGGCTCTTAGCGATTGTGTCACTGTCCCATGACCTGTAAGTGAAAAAAAAATTTCTTTATGTCAGATGACACAGTTTCATAAATTACTGGAAACTGTTTTTAACTGCATCTTATATCTTATGCTCACAATGAATGTGATGTGTTCCACACAGCATTACATATCAAGACAGCATTATCAAAAGGGCTGTCTTTGTTCACGCATGCCATTATTCAACAAAATAATTTAATTTGTGATAGGTTATGCCATCCATATAGATTCTTCCAAGCATCTCTTCAGGACCTAGGTGCCAACCATACCAACAATCATCTGCATCTTAACGTAAGCTGGCTGAGAAAGGGTCAAGAGATGACACATTTCCTTGAGCTTAAGAGCAACCTGAGAAAGTTCCTTTGTCATGAAAAGAGTATCAAATTATAACAAAAAAAAAATCATATGGATATTTTTGAAAAATAAGCTTGGTAAAACATATTTCTGAGTAATGCATAGTCAGCTGCATGCTCTATGAACTTTCTACAAGGAGAAGAGAATGTATGTAAACTTTATGATCTGTTTTCTAAGAAACATAACCTGGACAAGGAAGAACACACGTAAGACAAAGTTTTTAATCATTCCAGTTTAGTTCTGTTTGTCTGAAAGACAATTCATTCAACACTTCTACAGATTTCATCAGCAAATTGAAAACTGAGCTTGAAGACTATCCAATTAAGTTTTATGAACACACATAACTTTTCAAAATTGTTACAAGAATGATTTTTAGGCAAAGCAAAGGGTGAGTGACATCGTTGCTTGCAACAGCCAAGGATTTACAGAATTAGAAATAACTGACGTACAAGCAAGCATAGGCCAAGCAGATATAGTTGACTCACTTTTGGAAACCATTTAGAGATATATTGCTTTCCCAGCTACCAGAAATTGAGGACTGAAGAGTGTATGATATTCAATCTCTAAGCTTTATGTGAGAATCTATTTTCTATGTTCTGTGATAAATTCTCTAGAAATAAGTAGAGCATGCATACCCCAGGAACATCTAAAAACTCTTTAGAAATGGCAACAACTGGTTGTATACCAAACTTTCAATACCTTAATGAAGGTATTGAATGTCACCTTCCACACTACATTTTGGAGTTTACAGAAATCTCTCTGTTTAAAAAGAAATAAAATTTAGGAAAAATAGGATTTTATGAAGAAAAAACTGTCTAAAATGTAAGCAACAAAAAATACAGTAAAATGGTTTATTCCTTGTATTTTTAAATCCAGTTAAATATTTGGTCAGCCTCTTTGAATTCTAGATGACAGAAAGTAGATCGTTATAAAGGTTGACTAGTTCTGGTCGAGGTCTAGTAATGAAAAGACCATAGAAAACTCTGTGAGGAAATGACAATTTCTATATTCTCTGCAGAATATAGAATGTTGGTAAAGAGAATGAATGAGATGGTAAAATATATACTGAGAATATAAAGAAATACCAGAATAATGAATGTACTCATTGCATAAGCATTGCCAACTTGGGACACTGAATGAAGCAGTGGACCTTAAAGAAAAATAACGTGGCTAGTTACTTAAAGACTGTATCATAGTTATGTAGACACAAGCAGCTGCGTTGGTGTTAAATGGGCAACTTTAAACTTGTCATTTCTTGGATGAGCTACTTGACTTTACAGTTTTAACTTTCTTTGAATGACACAAGCTTATTGACAATGCACTAGATGCTTTGAGAAGACCACGTTTGAAACACAGCACTCAGCTCTGCAGCCTTGTCATATGTGGAAATGGTGCCGAACTCAATCACAGTCTGTGAGCAAAAAGGTAATTGAATTGAGCCTTTGGTGGTATTAGTTTTTGAACTAGAGGCATTAAACTGATTGTTTAACCAGCACTGGCTGTGAAGTACTGCTGTTAGCAACTTGAAGTTGGTACTCATACCTATCCACCAATTTCTCACTTTCCCTGCTGGTGTTTGTTTATCCCCTTAGTCATCTAAGGCAGATTGATTACACTTGTTTATGCATACAGCTATTTCTTATTATTGCATTTGAAAAAGAGAGATAGGTAGAATTGAACCTGTGAGACTGAGTCTAAACCAAAAGGGAACAAGAACAAACAGCAGTTTATAAATGTATTCCAAAATGTCCACAGATCTATGTAACCAGAAAATTCATTCTTTAGCTACTTAAACACTTTTGTGATGGTGTTTTAAGCACGAAAAATCTTTGTCCTGTGTAATTTTATAGTATATGATCTCAGTGTTGGCACCATATAAAAACTTCAGGACAGATAATCTGTCTCAAGATCATGTTTTCAGGTATTATTGTTTTTCTTTCCATTTTATTTTTAAAGGACTGTCTGTGTTATGTAGAATCCTCCATTCCCTAAAACCTGACTCACTCCAGGAAAATCTGCATGATTAAGGACTGGCAGAGTTTGACTCAAGTGAGTGGCATGTATCATGCACTACTTTTAAAGGTCAGCGCTCAAGGGGCAGTGGTTTCTTTTAAATTCACTTATTAAAGTAAGTGAAATAAGGAGAACATTGTCTGGGGATAGGGGATGTGACAGCTGCGGACTTTTCTGCCCTGCTGCTATTCATCAAGCCTTATTTGCCAGTCTGGCAAATCTGATGTTGACAATTTATGGACAAAGACTGGCAACTCTTTCCTAGTTCTATGACTGAAGCAAAAGTCACTACTGCTTCGAATCTGGGTAGTGTGTGCTGACCTTTCTTTCACTCCTGAGAACTGGCAAACTTCTGATGAACTGTCAGAATTGCTTATTATTCCTTCTGAAACACCCTATGTTGGATGGAATTCGACAAGACAATTTTCTAACAGTAAAGAGAGTTAAACAGATACTGCCGGAGATAAGCTATGTATATCAAATTTCTTACACCCTGCCAATACACATAAGTGACATAAGTGTGATTTACAGCAGAATCAACATATGTCCAATGGAAATTCTTTTCAAGCTGTTAAGCTAGACTATCTGTATTTTACCTTAGTACATACACATATTCACAGCAAAAGTTCATTTATAGGCTTGCCTTAAATAGGAAGCTGGGATTTAAAGTTCACGTAGCTCATTTGTTTAGTGCAAGACAACTTACACAGTCTAACTTACAGTCTACATCAAGACATAGCAGGAGTGTAGCCAGCGGGTTGAGAAGTGATTATTGCCCTCTATTCACCAGTTGTAAGACCACATCTGGAGTAGTGGGTCCAGTTTGGGACTCCCAGTGCTACAAAGACGTTGACAAACTGGAGTGAGTCCAGCAAAGAACCACCAAGATGATCAAGGCTGGACCAGATAACAATGTGGGGCTGGAGGAATTGAGTTTGTTCAGTCTTAAAGAAGACAAGGCTAATGGGAAATCTAACTACTGTCCACAACTACCGGCAGGAGCACAGGGCTAGGGCAACAGGCATTTGGTACAAGCTGGAACATGGGAAACTCTTGATACAAGAAAATTTTGCCTTACTGTGAGAGTTGTTAAATCCTGGGATGGGCTGTCCAGTGAGGGTAGTATCTTTCACTTTGGAGATACTCAAAGCTTTCTTGGAGACATAGCCTGACGCAACCTGCTGCATCTAGACCTGCTTTGAGCACGAGGTTGGATGAGAAGACCTGTGGAAGTTCCATCCAACCTATGCAGTTTTGTGATTCAATGACTCATGGCTTGACATGATTTATGGGATGGAAATTTAAGCGCACATAAAGAAAAGCATCCACAATTGCTTTGGAGGTGGTCACCCAGCAGCACGTATCATATTGAACAGCCCATTTGCTCTTTGACCCTTTCTGCCCTTGATGTTAGTGTTTTCATGGGCTTTTGGTTCAACGTGGTGTTTATGGGCCCCTTGAATTCCACTCTTTTATAAACAATAAAAATTGCTATTGCTTATTAGAAATGCATTTCCATTAAGCATTTCAGTTGTGCCTGAATACAGAATTGCCTTGTAACAGGAAATAATACCCTCTCTCCCCTGCATGGGAAGCCAACCATTGCTGGTTTAACAGCTTCTGGGAACTTGCACGTCTTCCTGACATTCTCCAGGAGTTTGGAATTGAAAGTAAAGAACAGCCTTTCCTTAGATATGGGATCCTGAGCTGGACAGTTTGCAAAGATTTGTAGCATTTCACTACACTCTCCAAGACTTTAGAAGCAGCAAATACTTATGTTAAGCTAGAAAGAATGTGTGAAGTACAGCACAATAGCAACACCCCTGAGATGAGTGAAACACCACTGTTGACTATTTCTAAGAGAAGGAAGGAGAAGAACTCCAGGCTGTTACAGCCATATATTATACAAGTGCTCTAATTACTAAAACTCATGGCATGCATTTATGTCTGCTGGTAGACCAAAAAACAAATCCTATAACTAAAGTGACTTGGGAAATGAAATAAACAGGGGTAGGAGAACTGAAACTCCTGGCTCTTTATTTAGTCATCAAAGAAATCTATTTTGCAACAAGCTAGGAGCATTCCATTAGCAGTCTCAAAAGTGCTGGAGGACTAAGAGCAAGGACCGTTTTGAAGAGATAGCCTGAATTAGTAAAGATCTAAGGGGGTTCTCAAAACATGTTTTGAATTTCAAAAACTGTAAATCGCTGAAGTTACCCTTGATACTCCATTTACATTCTTTGCTCTTGATAAGAGCATAATATTGAGCTATAATCGAAGCAAGGAGCATTACCTTTGACAAAGGAAGAGCTCTTGTTCAGAGTCTCCTTTGGCAGAAAAGGAGAACAGAAGAAGGAAGATCAAGTTGATCCTCGAAACTACCTGAAATACTAATGCAAATTTACCTAAAGGACAGCTAATAAAGGAACATTCCTGTTCTGAATAGCAGCTTCTGTAAGGTTTGGGATGAGAATTGTCCAAGCATCAGGGCTGTAGCTGGACAGTAAGCAAAGTCTCCCCGTTCCTGTTCTTGGGAGCAACAGTTAGGGATGAAGCACTGTGAATCAGGCCCTCCAACTATGCATTGAGAAGACAGCCCCTTCAACTTTGTATGTTATACCTATGAGAGAGGCATCAGGCACACAGCAAAATACTAAGTAGATCCTACTGATGGATTTATCGAAGCTAGATCCTACCAGAAAGGCAGCAATGCTGGCTGGAGCTAGTCCTCAGTTAGGCTGCCTGGCAAGAGAGCTTTTTGAATGGTTACCGAGTACCAAACCAAATAAATACAGCAGCTGTTGTCTTTTCCTTTGCAGCGTTGTAAATAAATACGCGGTCTTTTGCTCTGGACAGAATACGTAAATGCTTTATTCATCCTTACACCTGCTCTGGCAATACCCACATCAGCAAATCTGTGCAAGCCGGGGTGCTCGTAACGAAGGATTTCAGCTATCTGGAGCAAAGGCATCCCCTTTACACTGCTCCAGAGGGCAGTTTGGGGACCGGGATAAACCAGGCGACAGCCCGG
>NW_010549837.1:0-1689 GCF_000687285.1 Phaethon lepturus
GTCCCATAGACTTGTGTATGTTCAGGTTGCTGAGGTGTTCTCGAACCTGATCTTCTCTTACAGTGGGAGGGACTTTGCTCCTCCAGTCTTGCTTTTGATCTGCTCGAGAGGTGTGGGAAGAGACACTGCCACTGAAGACTGAGGCAAAGAAGTTCTTGAGTACCTCTGCCTTCTGCTCATCTGTGGTTCCCAGTCTGCCAGTCATGTTCATCGAGGGGGTTACACTTTCTTTGACCTTCCTTTTCTGGCTGACATACCTATAAAAGCACTTCTTATTATTCTTTGTATGCCTTGCCAAGTTCAGCTCCAGCCACACCTTGGCCTTCCTGATCCCATCCCCACAAAACTAAGCAGCGTCCCTGTACTCATCCCCGAATACCTGTCCCTGCTTCCACTGCCTGTGCATTTCCTTCTTGGCCTTTAGTCTGACCAGCAGGTCTCAACTCAGCCAAGCCAGCCTTTTGTCTTCCTTACCTGATTTCTTACACTTGTGGATCAAGAGCTCTTGTGCTATGTGGAACGTGTCCTTAAAGATCTGCCAGCTCTGTTCTGCTCCCTTGCCCCTGTGAGGTCCTATTGACTGACTCCCTGAAGAGCTGGAAGTTCGCTTTCCTAAAATTCAGGGTCCTGACTTTACTCTTCATCTGCCCCATATCCCTTAGGACTGCGAATTCCACCAGTGCATGATCACTGCAGCCCAGGCTGCCTCCAGTCTTGACATCACCAGTTAGCTCACTTGTGTTGTTGATCAACAGGCCCAGTATTGTAATCCCTCTGGTAGGACTGTCTATGACCTTGCGTAGGAAGTTATCCTCCATGGACTCCAGGAGTCTCCTGGATTGTCTACAGCGCATCGTGCTACTTTTCCAGCAGGTGTCAGGGTGGTTGAAGTTGCCCAGGAGGACAAGAGCCTGCAAGTGTGATGCCTCCTGTAGCTGGAGTGAAAAGGCTTCATCAATAGATTCCCCTTGATTGGACGGCTTGTAATAGACATCAGCCACAAGGTTCCCTTTGTTGCCTTGGTCCCTGATTCTTACACATAAGCTATTGACCTGCTCATGGCTAGTCTTTAGAGACAGCTCTTCACATTCTATCCATTTCTTGACATAGAGGACAAAGCCTCCACCCTTCCTTTCTCACCTGTCCCTTCTGAATAACCTGTAGCCATCAACAGCTGCACGCGAGTTGTGGCATTCATTCCAGTGAGTTTCAGTAATGGCAACCAGGTCAATAGCTTTCTAGCAGCACTGTGGCTTCTAACTCCTCCTGTTTGTTGCCCGTGCTGGGTGTATTGGTGTAGAGGCACTGCAACTAGGCTGTCAGCCATGTCATCCTCTTAGAGGAACACCCTTTAGTTCCTTTGAGGTCTTTCTGTTGTGCAACAGGCTGAGGGGCCTCGGTAGTACACCATCTTCCTATCCTTGTCTTGTCATCCCACAGCTTGTCATGGGTAAGCCTGATATTATCCTCCTTGGAGTCTAGTTTAAAACCCTGTCAATAAGCCCCTCTAGCTTGCATGCAAAGACCCTCTTCCCCCTTTGAGAAAGTTTAATCCCATCTGATGCCAGCAAGTCAGGTGCCATGTAGGCCACCTCATTATCAAAAAAACTGAAATTGTGGTGGTGTCACCAGTCAAGGAGCTATGCGTTAACAGACTGGGACCATCTGTTTTTTCCTATGTCACTGCCT
>NW_010549837.1:2353-5127 GCF_000687285.1 Phaethon lepturus
CTTTGCCTTGCCTTGCCTTGCCTTGCCTTGCCTTGCCTTGCCTTGCCTTGCCTTGCCTTGCCTTGCCTTGCCTTGCCTTGCCTTGCCTTGCCTTCCCTTCCCTTCTTAGGGTCCTCAATGGATAAATGAGAAATCTTGCCTGATCTTGCTACACACAGGTGTTCAAGCCTCTGGAACTCAAGAATCTGCAAGCCAACTTAATGGCTGCATGCAAGTCATATGGCCACTGAAAAAAAATCAAACATAGGGAATTTGCTTATTCTGCATGATATTTTTAAGCAGATAGATGTATTTTAATGAAGATAGGTATCCCTTGAACAGTACTGTTCTATATATGCCCAACAAGAATACTTTTAACACTTCCAGAATAACACCTCTGAAACTTGGACTAGATCTACGGGCCCAAACTTATCACAGTCGTTCTGCTTTTTTATTTACTTTCTTCATCCATACAGTGAGATAATCCTATTTCTGGGGTCCTTTATTAATTTTTTAAATTTAACATCCCTTTCCTACTAAATATTTCCATTGACTATTGTCTTGAAGACAATGGTGCTTGCCTGGGATATGCTCTACTAAACAAGCAGTGCCTTAAAGTGAATGCTGCATGAAAGGGTAGAGATCCAGTTCTTTCAAAAATGCCAAGAAATTGCTCTTCCCCAGGCTTGCACTGCTGCAGCTATTTCTCCAATTTGTTTGCCAAGAGAGGACATCACTCCTATTTGCTCTTTCTTTGTGAAAAGTTGTCAACTCAGCCAGGTTATTTCAATAGTCCATCCTCTCCTGAACAAAGCACAACAGTATTCAATGCTCTTTATGTTCTGATTTTAAATCTCTGGTGTTCCAAAGTGCAGGAGCATAGATTCCCATACGAGAGAATATCTGACAGGAGAAAGTCCTTTAATCTAGCAGATGAAAGTCTAACAAGATCCAGTGGCTGGAGGTTGAAGCTAAATAGTAGCCAATATGAAACTAAAGAGACAGGTTGTTGCCTTTTTCTTTATTTTAAGAGGATAGTTAAACATTTAAACATCTCCTGGTCGTGGGGAATAGTGAATTTGCCATCACTTCAAACCCAGACCAAGGCAAAGCAAAGGTGTGTATGGGGGGAGTGACTCAGACAGCTTTATTAGCCATGTAATTCAATGCCTAAATTAAGAGAGCAATTTCTCTAGATCCCTCTAAAGGCACTGGCGAGAAAAGGTAGTTCAATACAAGCGAGATTCAAAGCAGAAGCCTAACAGCTGATCTAAACATCTCTCCTCAGTGAATGTAGGCTATAAAGAATCGAATCAAATCAAATCAAATCAAATCAAATCAAAAGGCATCAAATTGAATTGAATAGAATAGAATAGTTCCATTAGAAGGGACCTACAATGACCATCTAGTGCAACTGCCTGACCACTGAAGGGCTGATCAAGTTAAAGCATATTATTAAGGCATTGTCCAAATGCCTTTTAAACACTGACAGGCATGGGGCATTGACCACTACTAAAGGCAGCCTTGCTGTATGAAGGCTTAGCACTAGTCAGGTAGTCTACATTTAGATGGGACAGATGCTACAATGAGGCATCCCAGTTTGATCAGGGTTTCATAAAAATATGCTCCCGCCCACCCCTCAGTCATGCTACAAGCACTGTAGAGGAAGTGAGGTTATGCATGTCCCCCACTGATCTCAATGACACTGTAAGGTTCCTATACAGACAGAGAAGCACAGGGCTGTCATAGTCTAGACTGCAGGGGGACAGTTGGAGTACATACTGCAGAAAGAGGGGGCAAATGTGGGCCTGCTGCAAACCATGTTTTCCATGAGTGGTACACAGGGTGTCCAACACTGCCTTCCCAACCCAGGCAGAAGCCTCCAATTTGTTGCTGCTGATGACATGGTAGCACACCAGTCCCCTTTCCAAACCTATGACATGTAATGGAAATGTCCTTCTCTTTTTGCTATGCTTCCACACAGGACCAAATTCTACTCTTCTTCCTTGTTAAATATGTAAGCTCAAAGCAAATAGTGAAAATCTGCTCAGATGGACTGTGAGGTCTGTAAAAGAGAGTACATCTTCCTTTTTTCTGCTGCACAGAAATCAAGCCTGCTTTTCTGCATGCAGCCGCTTTTCCTGCCCATCCTCACTGTCTCAGCATCATGCCTTGGCTGATGCTGAGCAAAAGCTAGTCCTCTGGTGAAGAAACTTCAGTTAAACCTTCTCCAAGTATAAAAAGATAAATGGGAGGCAAAAGGTGACTGGGCATTTCTCTCTTTTTTTTAGAGTGTGACACTAAAGGCAATGTTGAATTTTTGAGCTGAGAGGTCATTAATACATCAAAAATACTTTCCTCAAGAGTGAGGAAAAGTCAAGCTACAATCTAAACTTCTAGTAGTTTCATATGACAGCCTAGATGTAGGGGAGAGACTTATCTAGTGTAAAACAGCCTAGATTCCTTGCCTGCAATGAGCTGTGCTGGTACAGAGAAGCTGAAGATAGGTAATGATGATATACATACAACAGATCTGTATTCTGCCCTGGGTAAAGCTGTTCCTGGCTAACTGGAGGGTAGTAGGAAAATAATCTTCTTTTTTACCTTTCTGAGATTGGAAAGTCAGCGTGTTAACAACACAAAACAAAAGATACAGAGCAGAAGACAGAGAATAGCACAGGGGAGGCCCACAGGGGAAAAAAAATCCAGATAATGGAGTGAGGGTGAAGCTGGCAAACTTTGTGGCAGTGAAACAACAGATGGGCTATAATTTTAGTGAGTCATCCCACAGATGG
>NW_010549837.1:5158-12311 GCF_000687285.1 Phaethon lepturus
ACAGCTTAGGTGGAAATTTCAGCTGCTGATCTTGACAGGCAGAGCAGCTTCTGCAGAGATAGGATCCTTGCTTTGCCTTGCTTTGTGCATGTGCTGTTCTGACACAAACTGGCATTGCAGGGATAATGCCGAGTGCCACAATATTAGCCAGCCTTTGCACTCCTTACATGTCATTTAAATTCAGATTTTCTCTGTCAGGTTTAGGAAGGAAAATGTTTGCTACAAATGGATTTACCACCTCACTTCTGCCAGCCAGTTAAGTGACAAATGCTCTTCTGTGGAAAACAAAGACGTCTGCAGATTGCAATGAAATCTTTTTATAAAAAAGACTGTGATTCTGGTTGGCATCTGTGACAGAATATAACTTCTCCAAGGGTTGAACCATCTTCCCACCTTGCACTGTGGGGTCTAGATTCCCAAATGGCCTATGAGTACTACTGCAATGAAGAGGAAATAAAACACAATTATATTCCAAAGATACAACAAATATTTTAAATATTTTAAGGTGTAAATGTTTTACTCATGGATGTTCATGGGACATGTGTATATGTAGGAAAGAACATTTTTACAATCTTTCTCCTTAAGTACATCTCACAAGCTAAGGAGAAGGACTAGCATATAACAATATTCCTTTCTTCTACATGTAGAGGTCATCTTGCATGTGTTCTTCTCAACAGACTGTCTTCACCTCAGATTCCAGCCTCTTGATACCAAGGCTGAGAGGAGCAAGAAAAGCTTTAAAGAGTTATGCAGGAGATTGTCAGTAGAGACTCATTTGATCTCCATGTCTGATCTTAAAATACAGCTAGAGAAAATGTAAGCAGCTGAAGAACAACAATAAAGAAAGAAATGGCAAAGGGAGCTGAGAAAGAAAACAATGGGAATAAAACAAGTGATTTGGGTCAAGATCACTTCTAGAGAATGGTTGTAGAAGAGATCCTGTTAAGGGTTCATACAGTATACCACCGGTTTTTGACTGGGATATAAGTTTTCAGTGTTATTAAGTAAGAAATACTATCAGGGACTTTAGGGAGAGTTTAGATTATCAGATATAAACTGAAGTAATAATGTTACAATGAGGTAAGACCCAGATATGCCTGGAGATAACAGCTGACCGACTTTGTCACTGCACTTTCTCCAAAGCAGCAGGAGATGAAGTTATTTTAGATTTTTGTTTTGGCCATTATAAAATTAATTGAACGTGGATCAGACTTGGAATGTATTTTTTTTAAGCCAGAGGAGCAAAAAGGAATTAAAAAAAAAAAAAGTTACACCCTTCTAAAAAATTTTCTCAGCAGTAATTGAGAGAGTCATCCTCTCTGAAGGACTGAAGGAAAAAGTGGACTTGTTAGCAAAGACAGCTATGTTCAGAGTTGAAGACACTCAGTAAGAAAGTAAGAATTGCTGAAAAAAAACCACCCAGCCTTAAAAAAACAACTAAGTAAGCAAATAATCACAAGGCCACATTTCTGCCTGGAATTTCACTCTCCACATCATCTGTGCTCCCATCACTTGTCCCCGAACACCCACAGGGTGCTATGGACCCTTAGAGGAGGCTTCTAGAGGTGCTGACTAACAGTGCTGCTCAAAGGTAAAGTCACGCTTTGGCAGAGTGCATGAGAATGAACTTCTTGTCCTTCTTCTGCTCCATTCTGCCTTCTTCCCCAATGACAGACCTCAGAAGATGTTCAAGACCTCCAGATAAGGAATATTACAGTGTCTGTTCTTCATCTGTTCATGGACAGAATCACCATATCAGGAATGTCAACTGACTCGCTGACATTTTCAGGTAGCCAGTGACATACTCCACAAATGTGTCTCACTATTTCCTGCAAGTAGATGTGTAGGCAGTGTGCGCTCCATGAGATTAATTTTAAACTGGCACCACTAATTGAATGTAATAATTCCCTTAAGCACTGTGGTGGGTTGACCTTGGCTAGATGTCAGGTGCCCACCAAAGCTGCTCTATCACTCCCCTCCTCAGCTGGCCCTCTTCTGCTGGACAGGGGAAAGAAAATATAATGAGAAGCTTGTGGGTCAAGATAAGGACAGGGAGAGAGCATTCAGCAGTTATCGTCACAGGCAAAAAGAACTTGACTTGGGGAAATTAGTTTAATTTATTGCCAATCAGAATCAGAGTACAATAATGAAAAATAAAACCAAATCTTAAAATAACTTCCCCCCACCCCTTCTTCCTAGGCTCAACTTTACTCCCGATTTCTCCACCACCTCCCCCCTGAGTGGCGCAGGGTGACAGGGAATGGGGGTTGTGGTCAGTTCATCACACGTTGTCTCTGTCACTCCTTCCAACTCAAGGAGAAAGACTCCTTACACTCTTCCCCTGCTCCAGTGTGGGGTCCCTCCCACGGGAGACAGTCCTCCACAAATTTCTGCAATGTGAGTCCTTTCCACAGGCTGCAGTTCTTCACAAACTGCTCCAGCCTGGGTCCCTGTCATGGGGTGCCATCCTTCATGACCAGACTGCTCCAGCATGGGTTCCCCATGGGGTCACAAGTCCTGCCAGCAAATCTGCTCCAGCATGGACTCTTCTCTCCACAGGTCCACAGGTCCTGCCAGAAGCTTGCTCCAACATGAGCCTCCCATGTGGTCACAGCCTCCTTTAGGCATCCACTCACTCCAGTGTGGGGTCCTCCATGGGCTGCATGTGGATAGCTGCTCCCCTGTGGAGCTCCATGGCCTGCAGGGGGATAGCCTGCCTCACCATGGTCAGAAGACACTCAGTAAGTAAGACACTCCTGCACAGGCTGCAGGGTAATCTCTGCTCAGGTGCCTGGATCACGTCCTGCCCCTCCTTCTTCACTGTCCTTGGTTGCTTGCAGAGTTTTTTTTACATATTCTCACTCCTCTCCAGCTGCAATTGCTGCATACCATTTTTTCTGCCTTGTTAAATATGTTATCACAGAGGTGCTACAACTGTTGCCGGTTGACTTGGCCTTGGCCAGCGGCGGGTCCCTCTTGGAGCTGGCTGGCACTGGCTCTGTCAGACACAGGGGAAGCTTCTAGCAACTTCATGCAGAAGCCAACCCTGCAACTCCCACCGCTACCAAAACCTTGCCACGCAAACCCAATACAATGACATGCTTATACACATTCTGGTAAAATGCGTACAGTGTGCAAAATTAAAATGTATTGCCTTTGCTAAAGAATCACACTTCTATTTTGATTTTATGGTATAGTCTGAACTACTGGGGTTTTGGATATGTGCTGCCTGCATCAGTTGTATAACGAATTCCTCAGCTGATGTCTGCACTGAGCACATTCTAGTAACATGGTGATGAAAATTAGTAGCTCCATTGAATTCAACAGAGAAACACTAGTATAAAACCAGTATGCAATCCCACCTCAATAACTGCATTTTATAGCTGGCTTTCAGAAGTGCTCAGCTGCACACTGGGCTAAGGCAATGGGACCTGTAGGCACCCAAAACCCTTGAAAGCTAAGAACTAGAATGAAGAGCGAGAGTTTTCTTTGAAAACATGAGGATACCCTGCTGTAGAGAAGTGTACTGCATTAATGGTCATGCAAGTGCTTGTAGAGTGGTTGCAATCAATCAGAACCACAACAAAATATTGAATACCTTATGACCCATCAAATACAAAAATTAAATCCTTATGTCATTATGGTGAAGACATAAAACGTGTACAGGTATTCCTTTTTTCTGTTTGCTTGTATCTCATGTCCAGCTAATACTGATCCTCCAATTAGTAGTTCTCACATGACACTGGCCTATAGTATAATTTCACTAATCTTGGATTAAATTAAGTATTGCCCTTTTTACTAGGCTGCATTTCTATTTCAGAGTTGTGGGGTTTTTTTAATTACTGTTATAACATGAAAAAAGAGCTGCTTGATTTTCTCAAAGAATTTATTTTAATTTCCTGGCAGCTGTCGTCACCTCATCACCAATGTCATAACCACACTGAATTAATTTTCTGTGATAATGTATCTGTCATACACAAATCTGAGAAGGTACATATGGGTACATAAATATTTGAACACATCAGAAATGTAGGAAAGCAGTGGAATTTAGATGCCATCCCCGGACACTAGTACTACCTACAGACTACCTCCAATTATTTACACAAAACTAATCTGTATCTGAATTAAAATGTTCAACTATTTTTAAGCATTTTCAATTTTTGAATATGTATATATATTTGCATGTAAATGTGAAGTTTTCAGACTTGAGGACGGAACTGAGTCAGTCGCTTTCTTCAGGGGTAAAAGCTTTTTCTGATCTTAAAGGTGGGCATCCCGTATTACGTCATCAGAATCCAGGTTTTCACCCAGAAGGTCACACGTGGCACACAGGTGCATATTGATATCTTCTTGCTACTTCAAGGTGACAGCAGGCCATATTCTCAAAACCAGTGTTGACCTAATGCCAAAGTAAAGTGCACTGTCATGGGCACAAGACATTAGGTATTTACATAATTCCTTTTCCCCAACATTTTTAAATCCCCTCTCACTCTCCCAAAATTTATCAGAGATCTAGAAATCTTGCTGGGTTGAGACGGCCATGTATATTACACATGGCTTCTGGATGCATTCTTCTTTAGCAGGTGCCTTGAAAGAGAGTGAAAGTAGCTATGCTGTGTTTAGGCACCAAGAGCTAGATATTTAAAGTAGCTGGGTGCTTAAGCGTGCGGATTGGCTGCTAATGGGAATTTCAGAGGATACTGTGGGACAAAATGCCATTGAAAAACTGCCTTTCTGAAAAATCTCTTTAGGTTTTTATTTGAATTTTTAGGCACCTGAGTATCTCTAAAATTCCAGCTTCTACCAATACACTACCTAGAAACGTAGTAGATGCCCCATCCCTGGAAACTACTCCACTGTCCCATAAAAGGATACTGGCCTAAATTAAGAGGCTGATTTTGCTTTTGCTATGCCAATGCTTTCCCTGTTTCTCTCCTCACTGCATATAAAACTGTAAACAAAAGTTCCATAGCAGCCCTTGATCATTTCAGAAAGGACTGAGAAAGCATTAAAGATCATCAGATTTAACTTGAGCGCTTCAGCTCGCTCTCCCAGTTTAGAAACTCTAGCAAACAGAGACTATATTTAACCATTATTCCATCTTGGTAGATACATTTAATCTGAATATTTTAGCTAATCTCTGCCAGGAGAAAGACTGTAACTGGAAGAATTGCCTACTTTACATCTTTTTTTTATGAGCAAGAACCACTGTCTGTTACTCTCATCCCAGGAAGAAGAGAGAAGGTTTTATGACTTTACAGTTTTCTGAAAAAACTGCCTTGTTGGGTTTTAATTCTTTATTGTGTATTGTGGCTGCTCTGTCAACTGCTGAAGTTACCTGGTCTCCTAAAAAATGGACAGGGAGGCCAGGTTTGCAAAATTACTATAAATAAACAGTTCCTACAGGCAATGAAGAACTCTTCCCTCACACCTTCTTCCACTTTTCAGCATCTCTCCTGGGTACTGCAAAGTATTTCTTCATCTTCACTTGTTCAAGAGTGTGCAAATGGAAATTGTAACTGAAGAGTCCATTCAAGTCCTCCTCTGGTTATCATCAAGAAATAGTTGGTGGTAGATCTCCCTGAATTCTGATGTGTCTTTGGCCTGAATTTTTTTATAAATAACACAAACATTTATGCTTGTTCTGTACAAGTAATTTTGAAGTAAAATGGGGACAAAACAGTTTAAAATACCACTGGAACAATGTGGAGTTTAAAATAAATTACAAAAGAGAACTGTGTGTCTGCTGTCAAACCAAATGATTATGCAAGCAGCTGTGAAAGGTCTTGCTTACCAGCTCTGAAGCCAGGATTTACACCTTGATGCTGTTTTTCATCTGCCAAGGTGGATACAAACCCAGTTTACTTTTCATCCCTTCTCTCTCCTGCCCAGTCCTAAATAGAATAAAATGAAAAATGTGAACATTGTGTACAGTTTCAAACAGCGACAAGAAGAGGCACAACTGACTCCCAACACAAATTTTTGTTTTGCTTCTGAGCTTTCTCATTGCAACCCTCTCTCTTTCGCTCTGCTTCTTTCTGTTTCTCCTGCAAAAATCTTCTTCTCAGTCCCTGCACCCGCCCTACTCTCTCCCCAAATATGTATACACTGCCATTTTCCAGTTTCTTATTGAGTCTTTTAATTATTCAGACATGTTGGAAAAGAAAACTGGAGAACACATAAGTGTCTAAGAAAAATTACCTACTTTCTGATCTCCTTAGATCCTTACCCTTAATAGTTAGCTAACAATCTAGCTCTTCCTTTGAAATCCCCATGTTTCAAGAAAATTAACTTTTTATAGGTGGGATGAACGGGAAAATAAACTTTTAATTCCAAAATGCCAAATCACATCAAGCTCCACAGAAGCAAATGTGGCATCAGTCCACAGATGGAGTTTTCCTCAGGATATCTGCTCCTACTGACCCCAAATAAATATGCCTGTTGAACAACCTAGAAAACACAAAATATAGTGTGGCCCATGAAGGTGGCCATTTTGGAGCCGGTGCACTTCAAAGTGACTGCAACTATGCATAAGTCTATGCCGCAGCAGACATACCCCTGGAGATTGTGGCTCGTGGAAGGGAATGCAGTCTATGGGTAAGTCCAAGCCAGGGCAGGGGCAAGGGGAGGAGTTCATTGCAATGTTAAACCCTATGGCCCAGTCCAAAGGGCCCAGGGGTGGAGATTGTAATGGAATTACCTTTAAACTGTTGTAACCCATGATTTGAGTTGCATGTTATAGGAACTACTATAGCAGGAACCACCGGAACCAATGGAGGACAAGCCTTACAAGAAGCAGTGCAAGTGCAGCAGTGACCTGAGCTGGCTTTGGTGCCCAGTAACTCCATGCAACACACCACCTTGCCTGTCCTGAGTGACCACCGTAAGAGATAGAGCCCAAAGTCATGGACTAAATGAACTCAGTGGAGCGCGGTGAACAGGGCAGGCAAACAGGTCGTGGCGCGTCAGGAGGGTGTGGTGCGTCAGTTTGCGCGGCAGTTCGCGCGGGCAGGGCGTGCAGGGAAGGCGTGCAGGCGGGGTACAGTATAAGTGGCCATTGTCCTCCCAGAGGAAGCTCAGCCATGGGCGCCACTCGGCTGAAAACCAGGGCCAGAAAGAACGTGGCGACAGAGACAGAGCTCCCGCTCAGGCA
>NW_010549838.1:0-14831 GCF_000687285.1 Phaethon lepturus
TCCAACTTTAACGATTCTGTGATTCTGTGATTCTGCTTGGTGCTCTGCTTTCCTGGACTCCATCCACAAGGCAATTCTTGCTGCAGTGCCAGAATATTTACACCTCTGCATTATAATTTGGCTATGTTGGACTTCCCTGTGCTGCCCACCCCACTGCCAAAATATGCATAGTTTTGGCATGTCTTGTGATTTCCCAACCTAATCACTTATTTTCCCCATTTGAAATTTCAAGAAAACACTAACTTTGGACACCTTTCTTAGAAGAAGATCTGACCTTTTATACAGACAAATTTTCTTAGTACTGTCCTCATATTTCCTGCATATGGCCTTGGGGCTAATTTCATCTTTGGTAAACTATTGATCTAAGCAGTGCACATGGGGGTAAGCATGGTTCTGTTTTTCCAGCCAACCTACTGCTGAGTTCTGCATTAGTCCCTCCAGATTTTGCCTAAATGAATTCACGCAGGGCAGAGGTTAAGCACTATTCTCAGGCTTCCTCCATTTTAATTTTGAAATCCTGGGCTGGCACAGTTCCTCCTCTCTTCTTCAGTCATTTTCCAGTAAAGCAAAATACTGAGCTAAAGCTCAAGAACTGGTGAACAACTTGGTCCAAATTACTTTCAACATTAAGTCCCCAAGATAGTCAATAAACATGGAGGACTCTCTGTACTTTGTTGACTTCTTCATTCCAGTTTGTCTTTTCCTTTAAAGAAAAGGACATTGTGCTTTTGTGAAATTCAGCTCCTACAAAAGAATGCTTTGTGTCTGCACAGCTCCAGCGGCAGCAATACGTAACACTAATAACAATGAAGAGCTCGTGCTGAGGGGGATCATCCATTTGCTCACCCCACAGATATGTGTATCCAAATTTTTCTATTTCTTATCAGCTGGAAAGACAGTGGCAGCATATAGAACTAGAGGTCTAATGCATCATTCATTATGCTGAGACTAATATGGCTTTGTATCTTATTTTAGCTACAGAGGAAGTCCTGAGGCCATGAGGGATTATCAGAAAAGCAGCAGTATGGAAATGTGTATGGAGGGGGAAGGGAAGTGAACAGCTGGAGAGTACTTAGCACTGGTACTCTATAGGGAAAGCAGAGATCTCATCATAAGTGATGAGATTTCATCATTAAGCACATTGATCTCATAGAGTCCTACAAAGAGCACACAGATTGTTAGTTGTAGACGACCAGTTGTGGATTTTATATCCCGTAATGACCAGCATGGTTTAATTCGCTTGCCATGTAGTGTATCTGGCTGTAATACCTTTCAATTAATTTATGCATTGGTTTTCTGAAAGCCAGCAGAAAGCCACATTTTGTAATTAATTAGTTTTTTAATATTGTATCAGCGTATGAGAAGTGCTCGAATTAGCCCACCACTTTCCTTGAGGAGTAAGGTTTATTCTGCTACTTGTTCACACATATTCGATATATTCTTCTAAGTAGGGGAAAATTGTCTTAAAATATTAAGAACTGTTATTGGCTAAACAAGTCCTGTAACAGAAAAATTAATTACTTCATTGCTTTGTTCAGAAATTCTTTTCAAGTGGATGACCTTGTCCCAAGTTAGTAAACAGAAATGTGGATCAATATGGGAAGCATATATGCAAATTTAGCAGCTGAAAGAAAGCTTCAATAACGATAGTTAATTATATTGTTAAAAAGTGCCATTTCACTTTCTCTGTGCCATTTCATGTATAATCCCAGATCTCTTCTCCCTCTTGCTTTCTACACTCCTTTGTCTCAGTGAAGCTATCAGCTTTGTTTCACTATTCCCATGTCTCTGACCCATCTGTTAGATGTTCCTTTTTCCCATATTTTCTTCTAAGGATTTCTCTTTTCCATCTTTAGCTATTGTATAAAACCCTTATCTTTACCCCCACTGAAGTTTGAGATACCCTACACTCTTCTCTAGCTCCTGAAAACAGACCTTTCCTTGTTCCTCTGAGGACTCACCTCCCAGTGTGTTTGGACCTGACATTTCCATCCAGCATATAAAAAAGGACACCCAAAAGCTTTGTTCAGGAAAGATGATGGGAGGTGTTAATAAGAAGGAAAAACACAAAGGCAGAGAGGGAGGAAAGCAGGGAGGGAAAAAGGGAAATCCTGTGTTTTCAGAGATGTGAGATTAGGCTCAGATGGAGATTCGCTCCAGGACTCGCTCTCCCAGATGTTGTTTGTGTCCAACCCTAGCTGCATTCCCAGAGCGCTCCTTCTCACATGCTCACTTGTGGGTTTTTCCACTCTTCTACTTAATAATTTAACTAGGAAGATTGAGCAACTACTGACTGAATTATTGAAGGTGTAATTAAACTGGCAAGAATTGAGGGGAGGATGTGAGCATTTTCTTAGCAAAAATTTTTCACTATGTTTCATTGTTTCACTATGAAATGAAATATCACAGCTGAATTCAGTTACCACCTAGAACCTGCTTGCACTCCCTCCATTAAATAACTGATTCACCAGTGCAGTAGCTGTGAATATGGGTAGCGAGTCTTCAGCAAAATCACCTGACTGTTTGGAAGGTGACCGACTTCTGAAACTACAGTGAAAAAAAAGCTCTCATCCTCCACTTCTTTATCTTCTGTGGTAGCAGTGATGAGCTCCTGTTTAAAGGCAAGGTCATGCCCCTACATACAGCTCTGGGTAAATACTGAGCTATTATATGCAAAAATTTAGCAGCCTCTGTACTGCAAAGATTAATATAGACGTTGAAACTACTTCCTGATTGCCTGGAGTTCCTCTGAGGTAGAGATAAGGAGCTCACAGTTTTGTCCTATGTATAGTAGAGCTCTTCAGGGTTGTGACTTTAGTTGTGACAAAGATATAATTCAGCTCAGTAAGATTAGGCCTGATAATGAAGCAAAGACTATCTTAGGTGGGCTTCCTTTTTGAAAGACTTTGGCTAATCTTGACTGTTTTGCTATAGCCTAAGAAGGCATAATCCAGATGTGGAAATCAGGTTTGACAGGGTTTTATTTACTCTAGTAAATGCTTGCGATAGTTCTGCGATTTAATCATTCCACAACTGAGAGCTAAGTTGTGATGAAGTTGTGTTGGGTGTCTCTATCATTCAAATTATTCCAGCTCCTATGGGACAAAACGATTAACTAAAAAATGCATCTTTTCCTCCTTTGCCTCCTTAAATTTGAGTTTATGACTATAGTTAACAGCAGATGGCATTTCCCAGGGAATTACTTTTTTTTCCACCCTATATCATTTTTTTGCTGCTTATCTGGTTTTGGTTGGACCTTTTTGGTTTTGCCATCTTTTTTCCTTTGGAGAGGAAGAAAGATTGTATTGATAAGGTACTGTTGGTATAACTTTCCCTTCACAAAAATTGGGTCAGAGAATCAGAACAAGGAACATCAATTCAGTCTCCACTTGCTCCAGTGCAGAAATAGCCATGTCTCTGCCAGTGTGATTGCAGTAGAGTCCAAGTAGCATTTGATCCTGTGTCATAATGTGGCTGGTCCAAGTCACAGTCTAGCTCCTACTTTTACTTAATAGAAAAAAAAAACCCTTACGCTGGGCAGAACCCATGGGGAAACCTAGTCATGGGAGGAGGGCAGAAGATGTGGAGTGAAAGTGAAAAGATGTGGAGAAGTTGAGAGAAGTTAATGAAACAATATACTTCAGAATTTTAAAAAAACAACAGTCTAAGCACATTAAAATAAACATGAATGTGTCCTCATAGGCATAGGCTGCTTGGAAAATTTGAAAATGTCACTTACATTCCCCAGTTGCCTATTTCAATTTTTTGTTTGTTCTGACTTAACTTTTTTTGGACAACCAAGCATCCAAGAGATTGTTTATGTCCAGTCCAGATCCTCTTGGGAAAGTGGTGAAGTTAATTTATTAAGCAATTATCCCATGGCCTGAGATATGCCAGTAATACAGTTTGATAACAAAAAACAATCATTGCCAGAGACCGTTAAAAGGCAGGTGAAATATGGTTTATTGTGTGATTGTGTGAGTTGGTAAGGAATGGGACAGGTGACATAGGGAGAAGCTAAGCTTCCCCCTTACCCCACCCAAAGAATATAAAGACAAATATCATATTGTCAGTGCTAGCAAGGGTTCTGGGAACATCGTAAAATTAAGAATAAAGTGGAAAAGCTAAACTCATGTGAGATTCCTTAGGTCATTTCTGACCAATTGGCAGAGATAAAATTGCCTCTGCAGAGGAAATCTGATCCACAATACTATTGAAAGCAAATATTCTCGATGCTTTAAGCAATTATACAGGTTTCCCAAATAAACCATGTGATGTCTTCAACACTCGCTCTTCCAGAAGTCTCCTTCCCAGCTTATTTTGTGATGAGCTTATGGTCTTTACCTCTCCAGCTTGAGATAAAACAGAGGCAAGCTGCATTTACACAGGGCATTGTACTTTGTTGTATTTCAGCTAGTTACTGTACTACTGACCTTCCCCTTAAAACTAGACTAGACTAAACTTCTTCAGTAAAATCACGCATGAGTCTGTACTGAGCCAGCTGCCAAATATATTGCAGGTCACAAAGGTTGCCATACTTGTGAGGAAAGCAAGCACTGGGAATAAGAAAACTCGTGTTAAATCATGAAGAATGGGTAAGCCAAAAAAGGGTGCTGAACAAAATGGGGAGAATGAACTCAGAGGAGCTGAAGGCAGATACTAATAGAGACCCAAGTCACTTCCCACTGAGCCAAACCCACATCCAGCAGCCTTACTGGTGTGGGACAGTGAAGGCTGGAAGATTCCCTTCTACTGTCATTGAGACTGGGATGCAGGCTCCTTAAGCATGGCTGCCAAACTGCACACTGCAAGATTTTGCAGACGACCTGCAGCATTTTGAGAGAGACATATACAAAAAGCAGCAGCTCCCACTGAGAGACAAACTCAGCAGAAAGGAGAGGTGCTGTTCTCTACAGAGGCACATCACACCAGCAGCGTGTCTCCCACTGAGCTTTTGTCAACATGCTAATTCAGGAAATAAAGATATGGTCTGGCACATCAGCCTTGCAGGTTGCTGAACCCTTGATGAAAATGTTGCCAGCTGTAATGAGAAAAGCTTCAGAACTTTTTCCTTTTATCCAGGTTGCAACAATCCCACAGTCACAGCTCCAGATCACATTGTGCCTCTTCTGATCTCTTGTGCTATGACATACATTAGCCTCTAAGATGGAGAGCTCTGTCTATTGCAAAGACACTTATGCAGGCACTTGCTAGGTTTTCAGCTTTGGTTGTCCTTAGTCTCTTAGCCCAGATGTCCTTTGGGTAGAAAAAGCTAATAATAATTATGTGATTTCATAGGTTATACTGCTTGATGCCAGCTTTTGTGTCCATCAACACCCAGTGTCTCCTCACTGGTTTTGCATTTGGCAGACCATGGAGTGAGTAAGATGTGGTGTGGATGACCACCTCAGATGCAAGAGGAAAAGTCCCTTGACTGGTCTCCACTGGCTTGAGAGAGGTCTGTTCTAGTGACCTGTTAGAAAACAAACAATAAAACATGTTCGCTGTATTGAGTAAGTAGGCACTTTTAATCTGAAGCTACAAACCAATGTCTGAGCATTTCTGGATACACTGTTCCTCCCCCAGGGGAAAAGAAGAAACAGAAACAGATCCCAAAGCCAGTGTGACTTTCACATCTGCTAGAAAACAGTTGCTCAGGACAAAGCTAATAAAATCCACTTTAAAATTATTCTCTCCTTGAATGATGAGAGAAAACAGAATCTTTTCATTTGATTGCAAATATCCAGTGTGGTCTTTCTGCTGCATCCATTTTGTGGATGCTTCCAAAAATATTCATTTAAACCCAAGATGTATTTTCCTAGAGGAAACCATTCAAAAAGGAACATTTGGCTCTTCTTCCTTTCCTCTTACCCTGCTCAATGAAGGTGTATAATGAGTGAGAATACAGAACACATCCCTTCATCTCTGCTCCCTCCATTCTTGCAGTAATATTTTCAAGTCTTGGATCTCCACTGAGGTTTCATTCTATTTTTAAAAAATAGAAAAAAGGAAAAACAAAATGTAGCTTCCAGATAGCCCTCTTTCAATACACCAAGGTAGATCATCTCTTACGCAGATTCAGTGAACTTTTCCCACACGTGCCAGCATCATGAAAACTCAGAAATGCAAAATCAAAACAACTGGGCCAGTTACTTGTAGAAGCTACTTGTAGAGCTTGCATGAGAAATTGACCTTCTTTAGAAAAGAAGCTGGGGGACAAAAAAAGAAAAAGACATCTCTGCTCTTAGAAAATTTTGTTGTCAGATTTTCAGATGTGCCTGAAAAATTATTTTCATGGAAATAACGTGGTTGTCTGAATCTCGGGTTTAATAATTTATTGTGCTGTGTTTTGTGTTGGGAAAGCAAAATTTTTTCTAGAAGGAAAAATGGAATTATGTGTGTGTATCTGCTAATTGTGGGATTTATACAAGGTCTTCTATACTGCCGTTTCCCATGTATCCCAGGAAAGTATACAGTGGTGGCGCAATCTTGTCCCTCATGGTCTCAGTAACAGTCCTCAACTTGGGTTTGTGTCAGTGCCTCGAGGGGTGAAAAGCAAGTTCATCTTCAAGGCCACACAGGCAGTAGCCTCTGCCCTGAAGTAGCCAACAGAAGCACAAGTTAGTGTCATTCGGGTTGTAACAGCAGATCTGCTTGGACATAACTGAAGACCACTGCTTTTTTGCACCTTACCACCCTCCAAGTAATTGATTTGTTGCCGAAGTGGCTGGATGCATTTGCAGTAACTTCCCAGGGAGGCAAACGGATCGATGGCAGTGTGTGTGCTACCGCAAGGGAGGGAAATCCTGTTCTGAACCTATGAGGCTGTGGGTGCCCCTCAAGAGCACTAAGCACTACCTTGTCAATCCCTGGTACAGCTCTCCCTGCACATGCCTTAAAGCTTTGGCATGAAGGCACTCTGTTTATTGTAGGTTGCTTTTCAGGTCTTGTGTTTGTTTATGCAACTACCAATGCATTAAGATTTATCCAAGAAGTGACCTGCTTATCAAGAATGCTGCACAGGAAGGAGGCCGGGATTAGCCAAAATGGTGAAATTCCAGATTTGAGTTCCTACAGAATTTCTACAACTGCTCAAGAATTAGGTGTGTCAGTCTAGTGGGAAATCCACAGGGCTCAGCTTCTTTTCAAAAAAAGCAAGACTTCAAACTCAAAACATCCCAAATAAATTAATGATATGTGTGTATATATATATATAAAGTTTTGGAGATGATGCATTTACTTGTGTTGAGGCTAAACAGAATGGGTTCCCAGGACATCTATAATTTCAGATTCCCTATAAAAGCATTATTTGAAATAAAAGTGCAGATGATTCCTGACACCCAGAAGCATTCACTCTTGCCTGAAAACAGCATTGTAAAAGGGCATAAGCAGCGGGGCATTATTAAGTGTGGCTCTCCACAAAAGGTCTGAACTGACATGTGTTACCTGCCTGTGGATTTGCACATTTTGGCAGGTGCTCCTGATTTTTGTCTTGATCTTGCATTTTTTTAAAGGTTTGACCTAGAATGGCAGAGAAGTCAACTCAAGTCTGTAGTCATCTGGAAGAGACAGGGCTTGCTGGCGACACAGGGCTTTGCATTTGGGGTTCTTCAGCCTGGAGAAGAGAAGGCTCTGGGGAGATCTTACTGCAGCCTTTCAGTACTTAAAGAGGGCTTATAAGAAAGTCAGAGAGAGATGATTGGACATAAGGAAGAAATTTTTTATAGTGAGGGTGATGAGACACTGGAACGGGTTGCCCAGAGAAGTTGTGGATGCCCCATCCCTGGAAGTGTTCAAGGTCAGCTTGGATGAGGCTTTCAGCAACCTGATCTAGTGAAACATATCCCTGCCCATGGTAGGGGGGCTGGGCTAGATGACCTTTAAAGGTCCTTTCCAACCCTAACAATTCTGTGTTTATGAAATTTTGCTCCCCCTCCCATGGAGACCTGGGGGCATTCTCCTGTGCAGATGAATAACAAAACTTGTGAAAATGTACATGCTTACTGGAAATAACAGGAAGTCATCTTTGGAAGGCCCTGTTCTCCAATCCCCAGGTGATATTTTGCACCAGCTCCCTGATGCTAAAGGAAATGTAAATTTGGTGGGTTGCAGCTGCCTAAGGACTCCTCTAGCTGAGGGGAATCCTCATATAGTACATGTTACAGCAGCTGTAGCGACTCCTGTGCCAGCGCCGAGCCGGGCTGCTGGATGGCATATGTTCCAAATAGCCTGAAAAAAACTCAGAAAACATGAGCAGTGAAATTGGGAGAGACACTGTTACATTCTCTAGGCTTGGTGTGGGGATCTAGGACTGTGCCATGCACTGGAACAGTCCTGGCTTTGATGTGATGCTCCCTGGGAGTCCCCAGCCTTCTGCTCTCTAGCAGTGCAGGTGAGCAGACCGCCAACATGTTAGCTGGCTTTTCTGGAGGAGGTTACAGCTCCTGTGGCACCTGACAGAGGACAAATGCCCCCAACTCCTAGCTGTAGCTTGGACCCACCCTGCTGGGCAGTGGCCAGACCCATGAGGACTGAGTCAACATCAGGGACTGGTTTCCACAGTTCACGAAGCAAATAGAAATTATCGCTGTTTGGAAAACTGTCCTGCAGAAAACAGTTTACCCAATCATTCTTAACATGACAGTCTCAGAAGCCAGTCTTTGCTGGAATGAAGAAAGAGGCATTCATTTAATAAATTATGAGGAGCAGCCTGACTCAATGAACAGCTTCTTAATAGTACTTGGCAGTGCTACGGCTTGTGATGATATCCTTAATGCATTTGCTACTGAATAAGTAATAGATTTTCCCGATGCAATTGCACATTCTGCTCAACTCATTTTTCTTGACTATTCAGGTATTTGCTTTCAGATAGTAGGGTTATTTCATTGAAATAGCCAATCTTGTAGCCTATATTTCTTTTTGGTTTCTATTAATTACCATGGTGTTATTTGTTTGCAAGAGGAAAATTTAGTCCCTTATCCCGAGAAGCATTTGCGTAATGTTAAGCACAAGGAAAGTCACATTGATCCTTAAAGGTATTTGTATATGTTCAGGGGCCATGCTGGATCCTTGCGCATTAGGCTCGCTAATTTAAGAGGCACTTTTTTTTATTCTTGGAATTGTTTTTTCATGTGGAGCCAGTTTTGGAGCTTGACTGTGTATTATAGTGGAAATTTTGTTCCTTGTACAAATTAGGATTGCAGCATCTGTTTTCTTTTGTTCCCTGTAAACAACTAGCTCCACTTGAGCATAAGTCAGCAGTCTGCTCCCTGAGTAAGCTTCACCCTAGTAGCTGGCCTGAGGAGGAATCAGTGTTGCAATTTCTCCTTGTAGCCAACAGGTTGTTAGCTAGTGCATTCACCTGTATAGGAGACCTCAGTTCAAAACCTTCCTCTGTCTAAAAAACTTGACCTGTATCTCCCAAAGCCCAAGACACTGCATTAATTCCTGGAGCCTTCCAGGCGAATGTCCTAAGTCACTGAGCAGAAGGACGTGGTGGTGTCCTCTGCACACTTCCTTGGCAGAGTACACCCCATAGTTTGAGCCCGGCAGATGAAATCAGCAGATTCACAGTATTTTGTGGCCTATGATGGTGTCTACACGTGTACTAGATACTTGGGCTTTCAGACAGTGGTGCAAACACTTGAGCAGTGGTGCTAGGTGAAGATATGAGAGCCATGGCTGAATATATTAACTCAGTATTGGAAGCAGCCTAGCCATGTTACTGTGGCTCCTTTTTGGCCTTCTGGAGAAGCATCATATATTGACCTGGGAGTCCCCACACTTTGCTGTGCGTCTTCCATGTCCAAGCTTACTGTACTTACAGATAGCTATTATAAATAGCATGTGGCGTTGGTATAGCATACCGTTACATACCTACAGGGTTAGTTGTCACTTGAGAGTTGGCTTTGTGAATGTCAGTTACATCTCAGCAGTGTACCTAAACATCCAAAGTCCCTTGGAAAGCCCGGTTTCCTGCTTCTAAACATCTTTCATTCATTCTTTCAATATGCAGGAGGGCTCTTCAAGTGAGAAATAGACTTATTTGCACTGTACAAGCAAGGAGTTCAGTGATTGCCAAAGTCAGCTTTAAGAATCAGGAAAGTTTTAGTCCCTTGTGTAAAACCCCAGACAAAACTGCTCCCTTTGATTTGGTGCTCTTGTATTGCTCTTTTATGTTGGAGCTGACTGATGCCTACAAGGAAATGCATTCAGCTAACTTGGGCTCTAAGAGCTAGCAAGGGAGATGCTCACATTCTGTATAAATGTGCATCCCGTTTGCCTGCTGATGAATTATTTAAATCTCTGCTATTTATGGAAGCTGTCAGCATGCTTTGCTCTGCTGCTTTGACAGGAGAAGCAAAGGAATCTGAGTGAAGTGACCAACTAAGAGTTAAAATTTATTATTAATAGTCACACTGCACTCAGTTGTATTTTGCTCGGTATTTGGCAATCCTCAGAGATATTACCTGTTACTATAAATAAACCACATGCTGCCAGGATAACTGTTCTTCTTCATTTGTCTGGCAAAATGAGCCATTTTTTATTTTACTTTTAAAATCTGTATTATTAAGGCTTGTATGTGTATTTAGGCACTCAGTACAGACAGCTTCTACACTAGTCTCATGGTGCTGTTCCTCCATGAGGTATTTGTACTGAGAGATGGATTTCACACAGTAATGCTGAAAGCTCCCACGCACCATAGAGAAATACGGACTGGGCTGCTACTGAGCTGGCAGGCAGACCTGGTGCGGCTCAGAAGCTAGTGACCAGAGGAGGGTTAGGAAATGGTTGGTGTATTATTTTGGTGACTCCAGATCCCCTATGCTCTCTCCAAGTCCCGAAGCCATGCTTAGGGTCAACATGGAGCCTTACCTTTCAAGCATTCCAGCTGCCATGCAGCCACACTACCATGCAGAGGAACAGATCTGGCCAAAAAAACATCCAGGGGAGGGGAGAAAAATAGGAAGAGGTTTCTAAGGGTGCAGGCATTACTGCCAGCAGAAGGGTGCATGCAGGAAAACGTGGTAGGGAAGAGGATGACACTACTTTTTTTGGTGGTGGCACCCTGCATTAAGCCAGTTTAAAGTGATTATGGAACTGACCCACTGAGAGGCAATACAGTTGTCTTTTACCTTGTCCCTGTGTAGCTTAAAAGTGGTCCTGTAGATAAAAGTATGCTTAAATGTTTGCCTTTTTATTATTAAAAGTGTATATGCCATTAAAAAACAACATCAATAATTCATCTGAAAATATTTCACAGAGGGGAGAATGCCTCTCATATAGATATTGATATCTGTTTATCCATGTATATCACTTAATGTGTGCAATAATCATCAAGTAGTCTTGCCAAAGGCTTAGAAAGTGTTTTGCAAAGATTAATCAATTAGTTTCTGGGAGTATTCAGTATGTCAGTTTTACAGAGAGGTCAACTGAGTATGTGTAGATGGTGTTTAAGAGTCTCACTGAAAGACAACTGAGTCAAATAAAATTCTTCCACTAACTTCCTTGGGCTTGCCTGAGGCCAAATAATAAGTCAATAGCAGAGCAAACAACGGGCTGAATTGTGCAGATTTCCTGTTTCTATTTTCTAGTCCCTAGGCACCTCCCTTCTGTGTGTGCCATTTGTAGAATGATGGTGTTACAGTGACTGTTACTTCTGATGAAGAATGAAGGTCAGCTTCACTACTGAAAAAAAGCCTTTTTTTTTTTTTTTTTTTCCAAAGGCACATAACAGTAATAACTTCTCCCTGGGATGAAATTCAGTCTGAGGACAGTTACAACCACCTTAAATTAGCATAGCCATTTCTTCCTAAGTTAAAGAATGCCAAAAAAGCACTTTTGTGGTTTTGCATTATGTGCTTAGCACTTCTCTCAAATAACATGAAGTGGCTTTGAAAATGTAATTGATAGCGTGAACTCAGCTTTTCTAGTATTGAAATAATACAGTCTGCAAGTGAATCCAGGAGCCATATTTCCTGCTGGGAAAACAACCCCCACACGAGGCAAAGGTCCCCATGGGCCGCAGTGTAGCACGCCCCGGGCAGCATTAAGCCACCACTACAGCACGTTGCAATAGTCTCTGTTAAAATTTTCACTCCTAGTTGTGCCATTTGCCATGTTGGGAAGGGTATTTATGAGCAGTTCTTGACCCAACAGTGTATAGAAGTTATTGGCTTCCACACTTGCATTTGAAGATGGTGAGCACAGGCATTAGGATTGCAATATGTGACCAAGGGACAGAGCTATCACAGCAGGGTTCAGCACCACCGCAATGCAAAGCTTATTGTGTGTAACTCTTACATACCTTGCACACCAGTGTCTCACTGTGACAGTGAGACAAGGAACTTGAAGACCAGACTGTTCAGCTTTTTTCCTGACTCTTCCAGTGACAATTTCTGTAACCTTTAGGGACCCCCTATTATTTCCAAACCTGCATGCCTGAAGTTAGGTTCAACAGGAGCTGAGCCGGGGCTTACTGATGTGAAAGAAACAGTTCCCATGTGTTTCAGTAGGTGGTGGAGCAGGTCCTGGGTGAGTAGTCAGATTTTTTTATCATTGTTTCTGAAGTGCAAGCTGAAGACAGAAAGTAGGGCACTCATTTTCATGCCTACCTGCAGATGCAGGCACTTAACCTCCATTGGCTAAATCCAAGAAAAAAATCTTTAAGATTTTATATACTTTTTAGTAAAATAGAGAGAAAAATTATCTAAAGTACTGGGGGAGATCTGGAATTTAATCATGTGCATCCAGAATGCCACTTGCTTGTGTGTTTGATCTCGTGGAAACTGGTATTACTCCCTATCTTCAGGGGACTTGCTTCCGATTTATTCTGGCAGCATATAAAGAGCAGAATTATCAGAGTATATGAAAGGTCCTAATTTGGGGGTTTGGATTACTCAGTGTGAATAAAGGAGCAGAATATGATATCTGGTAATTGATAACTTAATTTGTACTATGCCATTTCTCAGTGCTATGTCAGTTTTAAAATGTATATACCTTATACTCATAACTACCCTCAACTGCAAGTTTTAATGTAACAAGAATGACCCTCACAGCTGCTCTTGTAAAGCAGTTGAGAGTCCCTGAGATGCCAATATTAGGAAAGTTTTTTTTTAACAGTCACAAGATATAATTGGTGCCAAAGAGATGCTTCTGGGTTTCTTACTGTTGTTTTGCATATCCAGTGCAGGGTGGTCACGTCACATTTGGGAGATTTGCAAGCAAGCTGAATATATAGAGAAATTAAATAAAGACATAGGCTTCATCCTCCTACCTGTCAGCAAAACCTGGGGATACAGTTGCAGTAATGAATGAGAATGATGAAACCTGTAATAATAAAGTGATGGCAGGAGGGGGAAAAAACAGAACCAAACATGTGACAGACCTATAACAAAATAAGGTCATAGTTTGGGAGAAGCAAATGAATGTATTTGGAATGGAGGATGGTGTGGTAAGTGGAGAAAGGGAGTGGGGCAGGGAGGGTGAAGGGGGACCCTTACTCTGGTTGCCCAGAGTTGTATCCTTCTGGTTCTCCTTCCCTCCTTGTCACTGACCCGCCTGAATAGAGAGAAGTGAAAATGAAGCTTTTGAGCCCTTTTCACACAAAGGTTCTGCTTTTTTTTTTGCAGCACTCAGCATAATAGGTGTTGAAGAGTCTGCTAACAACAGAGGTTTGTGCACCTAATTACATCTGCACTGCACTAAGCATTTGCCTAGAGTGCCAGTGCCCCCCAGCCTGTTTTATAATTAAAACTCACGCTCTTGATGTGTGCAGGCTTTTGTGAGCCTCTTCCCGCTCCAACCCTCTCCTCCCCAAATTCTCTTTCATTCGTGCAGAACAAGAACTCAGGAAGCACAGTGACACCAAGCACATCAAGTACTGACATGCCGTAGCTCTCCGGGGAGCACAGATGGGGGCTTCAGCTGCAGCAGGTGCCGAGACGACAGATCCCAACTCAGCTGGAGAATTATTGTGCATCATCTGTATGGGCCTATTGTTTAGATGCATCCAGCTCAGTCACACGCTACGCGGGGCAGCGGTGATGCCGAGGGGGGCTAATTCAATTGCTGCTTTTAATTTAGGAAATGAAAAGGATGTTCTCCCATCACTCCCTTCCCAGAATGCAGCACATGCGGATTTCACGACAGACTTCACAGTCAGGCTGTGTTTGCAGGAGTGGGGGGAGAAGCGGGGGACGAGCTGATTATTATGCTTACAAATATATTTTCTATCCTCTTTCTAAGGGAGCTCTGTTCATTTTGTTGTGGCTAAAGAAAAGGGTCAGGCGCTAAGGTTAAAACTACGGCTCCACAAGCTGTAATCCAAGCTGCGTTTTTGGCTGTGTTAATGAAATGCTGCGTTGAGTGCAGCGCTGGCCAGCCATCGTGCGCTAGGCACGTCAAACAGCAGAGGTGGGATTTTTCAGCTGTAACTGTCAGAGTTCCTTGGAAATTGCGAAAACAGTCTGCAGCGTGTGTGTCCTGCAGTCCTCAGGACATCTAGGGATGTCACAGTTATGCTCCTGGCCCTAAGAAAATGGGCGCAGTTTAAACCAATCAGCTCTTTTAGAAATTGGCAAATTTAGATGTAAAATGAGGACAGAAGAATCAACTCATCCATCCGCATCTCTGGAGATGCAGGTGAACTCTGTGCTCTTGAAGATCCTCAAAACAGTCTGCTCAGTGGCCAAACGCTGAGTGGATGATCGAAAACATGCTTTCTAGACCAAGCTTCAGGTTCCAGGACTCTTACTGGAACAGACTGGAAAAGAAAACCAAATAGATTAGATTGCCTCATTGTGACCCTTTTTGCATGAGATGAGGGAAAG
>NW_010549838.1:14862-45423 GCF_000687285.1 Phaethon lepturus
GATTTGAAGCTTGAGATAGAGGGTGGTGCTGGCAGCATGGGGGGAGAAGGGAGGAGGTATCAGGGCAGGTGAGTTACATTCATGCTAGGACAGGGAACCATAGAGTATCCTGGAGGAAACAACAAAAGGGGGAAAAAATCAGGTGAAGATGTAGATACAAGAAGTCAGTACAGAGGTTCTATTTCAGAGACGGTAATATTAACATTGGTATGCATTTAGTGCACACTAACGATATACTTTATTATACATTTTATATTCTTTACTTATATTTTATACTATATGCTTTATTAGTTACTTTTAATAGTTACATTTATTAAAAGTTGGGGGAGAAAATAGTATTGTTAAAGAATGTTATATTTTTTCCATAAACTACGTTACTGTGAATCTGCTGTTCATGAATGTCTGTTTTCACTTTTCATTCAGGAACCTTAATGATCAAAGTGATAATTAAAATAGATGTGACACAAATCTTGCTGCATGAGAGGTGAACACTGGAAGAGTGTGATTTAGTGATTTACGTTAGTAAATCAGTGCTTCTGAAAAAATGTCTTTAACTCAGCTGGCCCATACTCTAATATGATATAGGGATGTAGTTAGCTTATATGGCAGGGCTCTGCCAGAGAAGAGAGAAGTGTAAACTCCCTGAGTATTAGACTATTCTATATGTTGTCTGGAATATTGTTTTAGAGAGTTTACTTAATCTTGTGACTATTCTTTAACCCTGGGCTGATACTTTTTTATGGGTTTGTGGCATCAAAGCAACAGCACTTGGCCTATGTTAAGATGATGTTAAAATGTTAAGCCTTCCACTTCCCACTGGCACTGCCCTAATTATAGCTGTTAAAGCATTTGAGGAAGAAAGGGGAGAGGAAGAAAAGGGGAGGGAATTAAGTGATTTAGCTGAATTTATGCCACGAGCTCTTGTGGCCCTGTGGTTCTCTCCTCAGCACTGGAGGAGGGAGGTGTGTTAGCCTGGGGTGGGGAGGAGGTCCCCTGCTTCTCTGCTGCCCAGCCCATCCCTTCCTCTGCCAGGACACAGGCCTCCTTGATTGCACAACCTGTTTGAACAGCAGGAGCCAAAAGAAGCTGTCCTAATGTTGTGTTCACTTTCAGGATCACACTAATGCTAGCCAAGAGCCATGGTCCTGGCCTGTGGCCAGCGCAGACAAAGCAATCATGCAGTTCCCCTCCTTTCTGCAGCAGTAAAGCTAATGCAACCATTCCCTTTCTAATGTAGAAGTAATCCTCTTCCCCATCAACCCCCTTGGAATGGAGATGGGATTTGGATATTTCCTTGCATACTAGAAATGGGCCATGTACACTAGCCAGCATAAAACATGCACACATGTGGCTGCCAGCAGGGACATTTTGCATCTGTTGTGTGAGGTGTGGCTGCAGGGATGCCAATGCTGTGTTTCTCCTGCTGACATTCCCTTTATTCGCCGACACTAGTGCCATGAAGGCCTGGCATCCATGACTGAGCTCATGCACTGGGGTACATCCTTCTCTACCATAGGATTCATGGTCTCTTCACAGAAAGTGTGCCTGCAGCTTGCCGGCTGCAAGAAGGACTTCTGCTTCTAGCAGGAGACAACCTTGGTCCCACTGCTTTTTAAGAAAGTGATGTAGGGTATTACTTCCAGAACTACTACCTTTTTAATCGCCTCCTGCAGCTGACTTGATCACAATACAGTGTGACTTAAGTATTTCCAGTTTAAATACAGTATTTAAATGTTCTTCCATTTAAACACAGTATTTCTATAAATAGTCAAGTTATGGAACTTTCAAAATCTTATTCTAATCCAGAAATTTAATTCCCAATATGTGTTTGCACTGGTCATCTCTACAATTTTTCATCTGCAGTGGAAGCATCATTGTCATTAATACTCCCTTATCATCATGTTACCTGATCATGGCTGGAGTAGGTATAATTCAATATTAATAAATCTGTGTCCCAAAATTTTAAAAGATATGGCAGAAGGTGGTTAATTCACCAATTTTTAAGCCTACTGTTTCAGTCTACTTAAGTTCACCGCAGAGGGTCATTCTTTCCACTAGAAAATTTTTAGGAGGCGTTGAATCAAAACAGTTGGTAACCAGAGTCCTTAATAACTGACTGGATGGTACAAAACCTGGAGACTGTTTTACACTAATGGATCCTAGAGTTGCTAACAATCTAGGTCTGCACTGCAGGTAGACAGAGAGTGGGTCAGAAATTTTTCAAGAAGTTGTGGCTGGATAAGATCTTCTAAAGAAGAATCGCAGGCATGGAAAACTGATTCAGTCCATTGCCGTATCACAACTCGTGCACTAATTACAGTGCAAGAGAAACTAAGCTATATGTGAAATATTTCAGGAACTGAGTGGGGTGGTCTTTGCAGAGGAGGTGCTCCTTTTTCTGAATCCCTAACTTGAATTGGTCTTACCGTAGTAGCAACCAGATTTGAGTAAGACTCTAAAATTCAAGGTCAGCCAAAAAAATTAAAAATTAAAAAAATAATTGGTGATTTAAGATAATTGGCTGATGAGCTTACTGGGCTAATGCCAATTGCAGTGTCATGGAAATTTTGTGGAAGGAGCTGAAAATTATAAAAAATTAGTAGTATTCGTTGATTTTTTCTAAAGTAGAGAAAATTTTCCTCTTAATGATTACCTCCTGTCTTTGGTCCCATATGGGCCAAAGGGTAGGGAGGATGTAACAAATATTCTGAACATCTATATCTTCATTTTGAACAGACTATGTAAATGGGTAAACCATGTGCACTTGTCTTGGGATTCCTAAATATTTTCTCATGGATGGAACGAAACAATGTTATGTGCAGTGAAACTTACCTTGTTTTACAGTTTTTGTGTAGAAATATATGACAACGACTAGGTGGACCAAGGTGATCAGTGTGATTAAACCCCCATACTTTTGCAGGAGTAACTCATGCTCTTGGATAATCCCATATATAAAGGAATGAGGATGTTTTGACCATGGTGAAAAGCAGAGAGCATTGAGAGTAAGAGAGACAAAAGCAAACATCTCCTGTGTTGTTACCCTTGCTGACATGTTATTCAGCAGGGGGAAGGTTGTAATGCAGAGGGTTGGTTGTTTCAAATAGCCCATTTAGCTATGGGTAATGAAAATACTGTATGTGCCCCTAATGTAAATGTATTATTGTATAACACTGCAGTACCATAAAATATTTGGGGTCTGGGTAGCAGTTGTTAGTAATATCCCTCTTGAAAACCTTATACCAGATGGCTGTAGCACTGGAATAAAAGAGCTAATGCATGGTCTCATTCATGGGTCTGGCAAACTGTCACTTTGATATGCTTGTACATACTTATAACCAAAACCTCTAAACAGTTTGAGAAAAGCCTAACAAAATCTTTATAATGAGACGTGTATTCTCTGAGAATTCTCATTCTCAGAGACGTTTCACCAGAGACTATATATTTTGACAGTATGAATTACCCAGGCCCTTGGCCAGGAGGAGGTAAAGCTCAGTTAAGAAATTTTTATGGGCTTAAGAGTGACTGTTAGACCTTTTCTTACAGAGTAAAACTGACTGAAGCAAAGCCTGTGTTATTCCTTCTAGCTAGTGACTGGAGTTCATCATTACCTGACTTTAGAAAGGACCTAAGAAGATTCCAAGTTGTGCTCACGTTTGATGGGGCAGGGGGGGAGGGAGATACTTTTTTTCTTTGCATTAACATGCTGAAGTGCTGTTTTTAAAAATAAGTGAAAGGCAAAAATAAACTTGCAGACCAGTCAAATAAATAATCTACTGCTTTTGTTGCTGAAAAATAGCTTCTCTGCAAGGGATACAAGTCAGGACAATATTAATGAAGCTATCAAAAGACAGGAGATCATAAGGGAGACACCAAGATAATCTTATGAAACAACTTTGGCTACCTTGTGCAGTATCCCTCCTCAGGACTTGAATTCTTGGTTATGAATGGCATCAGGAGGATTTGAAAGGATTGAATTTTCTCACTTCAGATTAATTTGAGATATTTATGAAGGATTTAGGCAAAATACTGGTTCTTCTAAACTAATGTTTCTAATGAGAGGCAAGTACCAAAAACAGAGCAAGTGTTTTCTGATCCTCAGAGAGATTTGTAACATGTCATGCCTCTGTAAGCCAAACATTCATGTACAGTGACCATCCTTCCAGGAACACCTCATTGCAGGCCAGGTATATTATACACTTGCTTGGGAAGACACGGAGATAAGTTTCGTTTGCCTGTATGTTCAAGATCAGGTTGGACAGGTCTCTGATCTAGTTGCAGATGTCCCAGCTTATTGCAGGGGGGTTGGACTAGATGACTTTAAAAGGTCCCTTCCAACCCAAACTATTCTATGATCCTATGATTGAAAAACAAGCAATTCTGTCAGCCGTGGAGTTCACACAGCCCAAATTCCTGTGCATTTCAGTCCTTTGCCTTCCTCTTCAAGTTCTCTCGTTCCTCTCCTCCCATTCCGGTAATGCCACCCTCTCCCCTGTGCCCCACCAGGAGCCAGGGGACATCTGCACACCCTGTGTTGCCCCCATGCCCCGCACTCACTTCCCTAGGAGTGAAGGACAAACACACTCTGCACTTTCTCTTCAGCAGGTCACTAGTTTTTGTTTTTTCAGCTTTATCCTGACACTGATCCTTTTTCATAAATTTTATTTTGAAAGAATTTAATTGCCTTGGAAATGCATATTCCTCTGGGCCAACGGTTCAGAGACTATTAATGAGGGATGGATTCTGACAGTACAACCTGGGTGCCTGCTGGCTGTTGACTGTCACCTAGAAGATAATCTTTGTCTGACGGGCATGTGGAAAGTATTAAATTTGGCAGAGCATTGTAACACATGGTGCCGAGAACTACAGGGATGGACCTCTAAGCCCACCTGCTCCTTTGTGCGGCTTGGGGCATAATCGTGTTTATTCTACATGAGCCCTTGTAGAAAAATAAACCAGTAGCCTCTTTTATTTTAGCTTCCTGGAAGTGTTTGGCTGGGGAGCAGCATCTTCTTCAAGTTGAGAAATTGCTCAAAGATATCTAGTAATTGTGCTATTGAGCTCTGTTTTCTGAAAATTTGAAATATTATTCCTTCTTCTATCTATCCTAGTCATGGAGTGTGGGTTTTTTGTTTTAATCTGTTCTATCCTTAAAACATTCGCACCCTCAAGCTTCTATCTATCTGACGCATTTTGTTGAAGTATGTCTTTATTAAAACCCCAAATGCGCTGAAGGGAACAAACAGTGACAGGAAGGTTGTATTATGTAAAGTTGTTCAAAGAGAGCACAAAATAGTGTCAAAAATTCATAGTATGAACAGACTTGGGACAAAATAAGCTGCTAGTTTGGTGGTCTCAGGGTTTCTAATGTGATGATATGGTATCTAAATGTAACATAAGATTTTTGCTTTTTTTTCCCATGAAAATATCAGAGTTTTTAGGCATGAAGAAATCAAAGGCACTTGAAACAAAGCCACAGTAAAACACACTGCACTCCTGACAGGAATCATCATATGTCAACCATATGACTTCAGACTGTGTGCAGATTGTTTTTCAAAATTGGGTTCTCTGGCTCTTTTTTTCAGTAATCATCATAACTTAAAGGGGAATTCTTCCGTAGTGCAAAAATTATGGACTTGCTATATAGTGGATTAACTGGGGTGAAACTATTGTATATAATTGTAATGTTAAAGGGTCCTCATTCTCAGAGATGGAGGAACAATAGTTTTAATGACCTGGGCTCGTCGTTGCAATAAATCATTTGATCAGACTTCAGCAAAACTTTGTGCTCTGGCTCAAATGAAGGAGTTCACAGAAACAGTTTCAAGAATATTCACATTTCTCCACCATCAGATCAAGTGCATTCAGTTGACCACGTGCCATCATGTGTGAATGAACTATTTGTCTGTTTAAGAAGTAACATTCAAAAAGGTTATGTAGAGTGGAAAGTGTAGTTACAGAACAGTAAATAGGGGGTGGGCAAAGTGGTTCATTGACTTCTCCAATGCAAGTTTTGTGGCTGGTTGTGCTATTAAAGTGCAAGGTGAAAAAACTTCTTAAAAAGGCAAAGCAAACTAAAATACAAGTGGCATGTGAAATCTCTAAGTGGCCATACTGGGCATATCATGCCTGAAAGCGGTGCTGGAAGATGGGAAAAATGAGCTACCATTCATGATGCAATAAATCTTTATTGTGATCAATGCTCAGAAGGGGCTGGCGTTGTAGCCCTTTTGCCACTCCTTTACCTTAAAATTAGCAGTATTGCAAGAAAAATGGGTGCATTCCTAAGAGTTTTTATTACTGTAGCACCTAGAAGCCAGGAAGTGGGACTTTTCATATTTAGCTCTCAACATATAATCTAAGGCAGCCCTAGCCCCTAATAATTTACCATATGAACATAAACCAGAAAATGGTTGGTAGACCTTTTAAATGGAGGAACATAGCTGTGGAGTCTTAATGTGCTTTCAGAGCATTATCTTTTAGGGTCACAATAAACCTGCTGATAGTGCAGCAAAACCAAACCCAAACCATACTCTGTGAGGATGCTGCGGGCATTTTGGCCAGCTGCAGCAAACCTGACTTCTGAAGCAGGGAAATGAGATTTGTCAGGAGGTGGCACATCCTTCACCATCCCTGAAAATCCATCCAAATTCAGTTAAATTATGAGCAACAGAAACCTAGTGACTTGTTTGAGTCCTAATCTCTCATTCTCGTTACCAGTAGCCCCAGTCTCAGTGCAGTTTCTGGTCCAACCTCCTTCCCCTTCTTCCGCTGAACAACTGCAGCCACATGGATCTGCTGCGCTTTCTAAGCTAAGTCTGCATAGCCCTGTACAGCCTAGTTTTCCCTGCTGCTTTGAACCGTGGTTTGTCTCTCCTAGCCCTCCCTTCACTCCTTATTTTAGCGCACTCCTCCACTTCCCACCTGAGCCAGTTTAACTGCATTTGGAGCAGATGGCTCCCTCCTCCCAGCTCCTGGGACGCTGGCCATCCTCTCCTGAGTGCCTGGGCTCTGCTCCATCGCTTGCCTCTGCACCAGTGTGGGCTTACGGGAAAGACCAGTTTTGTCCTGGTAATCCTCTGGGAGGATGACACTCAGGCAGCTTGGCTGTATGCTGGGGCACTGCGTGCTCAGTCAGGAGTGTAATTTTTAGTAATCTGAATTTCTGAAATGTTATTTTCTTTATGTCTGAAACCTGGCCAGGTTCTCTGCCTGACTCAGAAGCTACCTCTGCCAAACTTCAATCTTCTCTTTCAAAATAGCAAGTCACCTTAGCATTTCAAAGAGGAAAAAAAAATTCCTCTAATGTCCAAACTGGTATTTTTTCTAGTATTTTATTTAAAAAACAGTTGAACCATTTTGACTGATTTTTTAATTTTTTATTAAAGTTAATCAGCCTGAGGCAAACATTCAGCAGAAGCAGTATTACTCCAAATGGATAACATTTGGCAAAGCCAGAAGCAACTGTGTCCTATAATGCAAAGTGTCAGTCAACCTTGCTGGGCAATGCTAGAAGCTTTTTATAAAAGAACAGGCCTGAAGAAACATAAATTTCCATGTCATACAGTTCAGGATTTTAGGGAATTGTACAAAGAAGGAGAGATGAACATTATGCCAGTTGAACTAAAAAATAAATTAAAAGCTGCAAAACCATGATCCTTTATATCTGCTGCTTTTTTTAATTTTATTTTATATGTGCAGCTTGAAATTTCAAAGCTATCCTGCCTGTGACTTTTTAAAAGCTTTTTATTTCCTGAGGCAATTTAGCTACTGAAACTGAGTATAAGGTGCTGTGTGTGCCTGTGGCTTTCAAGGAAGGAAAATGTTGTAAAGTTTCAGGCTTATTCAGCTAAATTAGTTGGTCCCCTCTCCTTAGACACTTGTTTGAAAGCCCGCGTGTTTGGTTAGCAGGTTAGTAACACTTCCTGTCTTTGCAGCGTGATCCTTGGTGATGTATAGAGGATTTTGTTATTTCATTCCCTCCTCCCTTAATTTTATATGAAGCCTTGCAAGAGGGGCAGACAATTGGCAGCTCATACCTTCCAATTTATTAGAAATTTTTTGAAAACACAGCTGTGTTTAAGCCCACCTTACTAGCCCCAACTGGGAGAATTAATTTCACCTACCTTGTCTTCACACCTGAATCATCCTCTAACACCAGCGCTCTTTAATATCTCCATCAATGACATAGACAGTGGGATCAAGTGCACCCTCAGTAAGTTTGCACATGACACCAAGCTGAGTGGTGCGGTTGACATGCCTGAGGGACGGGATGCCATCCAGAGGGACCTGAACTAGCTCAAGGAATGGACCCGTGTGAACCTCACACAAGGCAAAATTCAATAAGGCCAAGTGCACCTGGGTTGGGGCAACCCTCAGTATCAATACAGGCTGGGGGATGAAGGGATTGAGAGCAGCCCTGCCAAAAAGGATGTGGGGGTACTGGTGGATGAAAAGCTGAACATGAGCCGGCAATGTGCAGCCCATAAGGTCAACCGTATCCTGGGCTGCATCAAAAGAAGTGTGTCCAGCAGGTCAACAGAATTAATTCTGTCCCTCTACTCCGCTTTGGTAAGACCCCAGCTGGAGTACTGCATCCGGCTCTGGAGCCCTCAGCACAGGAAAGACATGGAACTGTTGGAGAGGGTCCAGAGGAGGGCCACAGAAATGATCAGAGGGATGGAACACCTCTCCTATGAGGACAGGCTGAGAGAGTTGGGGTTGTTCAGCCTGGAGAAGAGAAAGCTCCAGGGATGCTTTATTGCTGCCTTCTGGTACTTAAAGGGGTCTTCTAAGAAAGATGGGGACAGGCTTTTTAGCAGGGCCTGTAGCAATAGGGCAAGGGGTAATGGTTTTAAACTAAAAGAGGGAAGATTTCAATTAGATATAGGGAAGAAATTTTTCCCAATGAGGGTGGTGAAACACTGGAACGGGTTGCCCAGAGAGGTGGTAGAAGCCCCATTCCTGAAAACATTCAAGATCAGGTTGGATGGGGCTCTGAGCAACCTGATCTAGTTGAAGATGTCTCTGTTTATTGCGGGGGTGTTGGACCAGATGACCTTTAAAGGTTCCTTTCAACCTAAAGAGTCTATGATTCTATGTGACCCTTACTAATTAAAATGATGGAGGCTTTCATAGAATACACATGTGAGAGTTTGATAACCTAATTAGAGGTGGTACATTTTAGTAGATTAGTTTTATACACAGCTGCTAAACTCATTGCGAAGTCATTATTTGCGTCAATAGAGCCTCCTCCCTGTCTCCCCCGCCATCCCCCAATGCAACATTTGCTGTTACAGAGGCCATTGCACTTGTACCTGAATGAAAGGTCTTCCACCAACTTGGGCTGTGTCCTTTGTTTATAACAGCTTTTAGAGAAATGACTGAATTGTTGGTCAAGCAAATCAACATTCCTGACCAGCTCTCCTAGATTTTGTTGTTGTGGCCATAAACCTGCCATCTGTGTGTCACAGCCCTGATCTGCTCCATGCTTTTAACAGCCCTAGGAACTCTGATGGGGTGGCCTATGCCATGGGACTTGGGTGTGCAGAAGTTTGTCTGATTTTTGCTCCTTCCACAACTGTACCCATTGGGCTTGTACAGGGTCTCTCTGAGATGGAGTTGATTTTCCCCATAGCAGCCTTCATAGTGCTGTGCTTTGTATTGGTCGCTAGAACAGTGTTGATAAGAAACCAGTGTTTTGGCTACTGCTGAGCAGTGCTCGCACAGCATCAAAGCTGTCTCTCCAACATTCCCCCCTTATCAGTAGGCTGCAGGTGGGCAAGATCTTGGGAGGGGACGCAGCCAGGACAGCTGACCCAAACTGGCCAAAGGGATATTCCATACCATATGACATCAGCTCAGCAACAAAATCTAAGAGAAACAGGGGGACATCCATTATTTCTGGAGAAACCCCTGATCTGCTCCATGCTTTTAACAGCCCTAGGAACTCTGATGGGGTGGCCTATGCCATGGGACTTGGGTGTGCAGAAGTTTGTCTGATTTTTGCTCCTTCCACAACTGTACCCATTGGGCTTGTACAGGGTCTCTCTGAGATGGAGTTGATTTTCCCCATAGCAGCCTTCATAGTGCTGTGCTTTGTATTGGTCGCTAGAACAGTGTTGATAAGAAACCAGTGTTTTGGCTACTGCTGAGCAGTGCTCGCACAGCATCAAAGCTGTCTCTCCAACATTCCCCCCTTATCAGTAGGCTGCAGGTGGGCAAGATCTTGGGAGGGGACGCAGCCAGGACAGCTGACCCAAACTGGCCAAAGGGATATTCCATACCATATGACATCAGCTCAGCAACAAAATCTAAGAGAAACAGGGGGACATCCATTATTTCTGGAGAAACCGCTACACGTACTGAAGCCCCGCTTCCCTGGAAGTGGCTGGACATCACCTGCTGATGGGAAGCAGAGAACAAATCTTTTGTTTTTCTTTGCTTCCGTGTGCAGCCTTTGCTTTTGCTTTATTAAACTGCCATTATCTTGACCCGTGAGGTTTTTTTCCATTTTATTTTCTTAATTCTTTTCTTTCCCCTCTCCTGCTGAGGAAGGGAATAATAAAGCAGCTTGGTGGGTACCTGGCATCCAGCCAAGGTCAACTGACCGCAGGGTGAACAAAATATGTGACTTCCTCCTCCAAATTCCACCTCTTTTATATCTTTAGACCACCAGTTTTGCCATGATGGATGCTGCGACAACTTCTGTGATACTATTGATGCCTTCGCCGGTGCCACAACTTGTTGATACAACCTCAAAATACAACTGATGTGGAGAAGGTCTACAGGCACCTTGTCCATTCATAGTCCCAGAGAATCATAAATGGCTTTTCATCTTTATGTACTCCTCCCAAAAAGCATTTCATTCTGGTTCACCACTGGCGGTTGTTTTTAAACCATGTTTAAATACAGCTCTGGCAAGCTTCCCCCTTTTCCTGGAAGCCACAAAAATTATGTTCAGTGTGGTGGCGAATTCCCTCTCCCCATCCCTGGTCACATAAGCTCAGACCTGCCAGCACTGCTATCCTGGCTTCTTCTCCTGGGGACATTAGTTCCATTGTGTGCAAAAATCTCTATCCCCTTCCCCAAACAGTGAAACAGAGAAGAAGCATCCTTGTTGTACAGGTGTGTTTTTGACAGAGAGGGTGCATAGCTCGCTTGTCTGAGTACATGCAGAAGATCTATGGGCCAAGAATTGTATTAACCCAAGTCCCAGGCCAGTAGCATATTTACAAAGTTAAACTTCCTACCTTTCTGTGAATCTGCAATGACTTCCCTTTAGACAAATGCAGCACCAGTTCTGATATTTTACAATATTGGGTCTGCCTTCACTCTAATCTGCATCTTTATTTTAAAGCCTGACACTATTGGCTTCAACTGGACCTGATGCACACTTTCCTCCTCCTCCTCTTTTCCCAGCTGGTATTTCTGGACACCTGGATTCATGGTAATTCTCAGTTTAAACCATGACAAAGACACTCTAAAATTAGGATCTTTTTTAGGACCTAATCCACCAGTCATTTGTTACCAGGTGTACTTCTTAATACATGACAAGTCTCATTTCAGGAAAAGAACCACCACCCGCAGGTGGCTCATAGATCCATTTTTTTCTGTTGAGTCAACGTGGCATTCATCTTCAAGTGCACAGTCACTAGCAAGAGACAGCCTTTTCCTTTCAAAGCACCTGAAATATGCTTTTGCTTCATTCCTGGTTGGAAGGTGGGCTGCTGAGAACTACCGTCAGCTCTCATTTGTTATATTGTAAAACTGGTGAAATGGAGCATAGTTTTGCAAATGCACTTGTAAAAAAGATAATTTGCATTCCCTTGTATTCATAAGAGAAGAGTCAGAGCATCCCTGTATGTGGATCTGTATTTATGCCCGGTCCATTCCTTCAAGCCCTATACATCATGCAACATGAAAGTCTGTGTTGCCAAAATAGCCTACCATAAATACAGAGTGTATGACAGCAGCTAGTTTGGAGAAGCATGTATGGCCTTTCTGTCTCTTTCTCACCAGTTTTACTGTACGTGGATTGCAAGTGGTCAGGAAATAGATCCTCTCCTAGTACCTGTAATGCTTTTTATATAAAATCTGCTCTTATCCATCATAGTCTGCACATCACTTTTCTGTTCGTAAATTCTGTACTGGCAGCTTCCCTGGTAGTGAGAATTCATGTTTATACACCAAAGTAGCGCCAGTGGTTAAACACATGGATGTTGAGATATAATGTATACTCAGAAAATGAGCTGGATTTGGGTGGTGGCACTGAGCTGGCTGTAACTCAAGAGCATATATGGTACAACACGTGTCTGCTTTAGTGTCAATGCCATACAGGCGCAGTTAAGGAAGCCACTTGGCCAGTGTATGCAATTCCAAAGCATAAAGCCAGACTTCCTCTCTCCTTTTGCCAGACAAAACCTGTGAGTCACTGTCTGGTAAAGTCCAGCAGGGTTTACTAGCAGACGCTCAAGCCCTCAGGGCCTCAGACTGGCATCTGGAGCTGCCCTAGGGGAACAAACCAACTATCCCAACCTCCCTCAAAAGCTCCAGTGACCTGTGCCAGGGCAGACTGTATGTCCTGGTCATAAGGATGCAGCTTGGTGACTCTGCAGTTCATGGTCTTAACGGCTTCTTGTAGCTGCCTACAGAAAAATGGTTATATCTCAGAGCTTTTCTCTCAGAGGCAAATTGGTTTTCATCAGCTTCTGTTAAGTCTTTTTTTTTTTTCCAGTTCCAGTTGTTCCTTGCACAGAAATTAAACAGTCAAAGCAGTTGTATATATTTAACAGTAATCCCAGGTGAAAGAAATTCTTTGCTTTTCATCCCTGTGCAAGAAATTGATGTGGGGACTTTTCTGCGTTCCTGATCTCAACCTCTTCCCCTCACCCATGCATTCTTCTTGCATTTTGAAAGAATCTGCTTTTCAGATTTCTCCATGAATTTTGCTCATGATGCTGCAGCGAAATCTGTGTGGGCAGACCCTGCCTATGCAAGAAGTCCCTTTAAAATCAACAAGACTGGATGTGAAAACATGAGCACATCTGTGCGGACTAACATGCAAGGTGGGGACCTTCCTTACTTTCATATCTAACAGATTGGTGGGCAAGATTTCCTGTAATCAGTTGCATCTGCTTGTGTTACATCTGCTCAAGACAACTTATTTTTATAAGAAACAGTACAATAGTCTCCTTATTAGAAAAGGGAGGTGGGCTTAGTCTGTTCATGTCAAGGTATGTTTTATACGGAGAAGTGAATGGAATGGTGAAGGATACGTGCTCTGTGTTTCTGCCAGGTTATTGGGTTTGCTGTTAGGTATTGTACAAGTTGCATGTTCCTAACTGCGTGTGAGGACACAGAGAGGAGAGAGCTAGCTAGCCAAGACAATTTAATAGAGAAGAAAGGAACATATTTAGGCAAACAGGGAAGGGACAGAGCAGTCAAATGGCTTGCCTAGTATAATGCAGAAAGCTTTTGTAGCAGGAAGTGAAAACAAATCACCTGTGTCACAGTTTAAAACCTTTTGAAGATCAGCTCATTTCTAAGTAAAATAGAAGGAAAATTATATTTTCTTTTATAGTCTGTAATACCATACATTTATGACTGTATTAAAACACTCACAAAATTACAAACCATGAAAGGAGAGGCAGAAGGGGAAAAACATTTTCAAATTACTCTATTAAGAGTACCTGAATCTACAAAATTGAAATGTTGACTTAATGAGCTTTAAAAACAGTAACAGAATATAAAACTTGGCCTTTGAGGCTGCCATCTTAAATGGAGCTCATGATGGCATGAGTTAAAAAATGTTAATGTCTGATCAGTTCAGGAGGAATTGAGGACCACCTTCTCATTTCCAGTGGTGAAATGCTCCTTTACCAAAATATGCACTGCAAAATTTTGTATGTAGCAGCTTTGTAGTACAGAAATTGGAGGGGAATGAAGGCAATTATTATGGATAGCCTAGCAAGGGGGCTACATCTTTCTCAGAAGAGTGAAGGCTAAGAGCACAGGCCATGAACTTGTAGGTGGCACCTCAAAAACACGCACAGACTTTGTAGGTACATGTGCCTCAGTGTATTGCTGATGGCTGAAAACAAGCTCACGCCAGCTTAATGGGAGAGGAAGGCAGGAGAAATCCCTCTCTGCTTTTGCACAGAAGAATGACAGTATGCCTGCTGACAGTATTTACACAGAAACTACCTTCCAGACTTGGGAGATCAGGGCATGGAGCACAGACCCTTCCTTCACACCTCCCTCTCTGGCTCTTTTCCAGATAACCTCTACCTCAGCAAAAACACAAATACAAATACGTAGCAAGTGCATGTGAATTGATGGAAGTCCCCTTCAAAGTCTACCGGTCACTGAGTAAAATGCTGTGCTAGGTATTTTGTTCCTACCCCGGAAAACTGTTGTGCTGCTTAAGAGGGTGAGAGAGGGAATGTGAGACTGTTACAGGGCCTTTATTGAAGGAAATGGCTGATACTCTATGCTTTGGAATTTATTGTTTTTATATGTGTCTGTATCATTTTTGAATGTTTTTTAATAAATAATGAGAACCTAGTTATCATATTAGCATATACCATTACTGATGACATGATCTCCAGTATTAAATACATATATTCATATATGTGCACGCACATTCTTGTTTTACTGGTGAGCACTGTTGTTCTCACAGTCAGTTGCCATGGCATTGCATGCCTGTATTAATAATGTATGTTAATAGGTTGAGGAATGTAACTGCACATGCTCACAGTTACAAATAATCTTTAATTACAAACAATAATTTACCATTTCCTGGCCTGTGGTCAGTGAACTTAAAAACCTTTGTGCTTTTTAGGAAACATTTTAGGTAGGGCACAATAAGCATAAAAAATACACCGAGGTGCAGTGGCACCTGGTGATAGGAAGATGCAGGCGTGGTTATGGTTTAGTGGGGTAGATGAAGGCAGGATCTAGGTGAAGTGATTTGCTTGGTATCACATAGCAAATTTTATTTTGGGTGTGAAAATAGAAGACAAAGGTCTGCCATTGAGGCTGAAAATTGCAAGTCTATCTTTTTTCTGGATTGAGTATGCTACTAATTTATCCACAAGCTAGGATGTTTCTGTCTTTAGCTGAAAGACAGCCCTATAGCAAATGGAAAGTATCTTCACTGTTTCCCTTGGACATTGAAGAGAAATGGGTTCATGTGATAAGCATAAATTCACTTCTGTGACTGATTCATAAAGTCTTGTTCTACATATTTCTTTGATCCTGAAAAGCACAGGGTAAACCTGCAAGTGTTTGTGCTGCAATTAATCTGACTGAATTCAAGATGAATTGGTTGGGCCAAAAGAACCTGCTGGACCACTTGATATTTAAATCCTGAGGCTTGTTTATGTTTTAACACTTATAGGGGCAGTGTCAGAACAGCCTTGAAAAGTTCAAAGGAATTACATGAGATTTTTTAATTATTAGGCAAATATTTACTGGTCATCAGATATCTTTAGCCAGACTCAGAAGTTAGATACTTTTAGAACAATCTTATGCAAGCTATTTTGGGATTTCTGCATTGAAGTCCAGCTCTAGATCTAGTCATGTTTAATTTGAAAGCATTAACAATACTACTTTTGTTTTATTTTGCTATGAGGTATAAGCAGCAAGACTCAGTTTTGGATCCAAGGTTCTCCACAGCTTTATCCTGACACCTGTGATGGACAGTGTTCATTACATTTTCCATCCCACAGGGACAAACTTTGCCCTTTTCTAGTTTCCTGAGGTGGCATCTCCTTCACTCCCAAAAAAACCTACCTGGGAGAAGTTCAGATAGGACAGCGGTGCTAATGAATGTGCTCAATGTGTCTTGGAAGGTACTTTTTGCCTTGCAGGATTGTGTTCATAATAAGTAAACAGCAGTCTTAGTTTAAAGAAGCAATAAAGTCTCTCAGCAGCTTGTACAGTCTCTGCTCCATTAGTTTTTCTCCTGATACTGTCCCACAAAACCACCTCTGTATCTATTAATCAGCTTTTCCCAGCTGATTATAGCCTGAACTGAGCACGTGATTTGATGGGCCTTGCGGCTGGTTAGGTTGTATGCGCACAAATTTACCTGCCCATAACTAATTTTTATGAAATACTAATGAAGTAAAAGTAGTTATCAAAAAGAGGAGACTAAGAAAATACCTCCTCCTCCTTTCATATTAGAGCAGAAGACTGTTTTGACTTGGCATGGCTCACAGCATCAGAGGGTTACATTTCTGAGAGCTTACTCAGCAAATGAACAGATGAATATAAGCTGTCAGTGCAATAACCACCTGGTTGTTTGTTCAGAGGTAATGGGTTGAGAGTTAATGTCTACTGCTTGGGTATCTGTCACAGAGGACATTAAGCTCCACAGGGATGGTACTGCCTTACTGTTTGGCAGCAAATAAAGAGGATGCTCCTGTACTTCTCATTCTCTTCTCCTCTGCACCCATCCTGCAACTCAGCTCCCACACTGAAGGGAAAGTGGCTGCAGCAAAGAGCAGAGAACGAAGGGGAGTGTCACTTTGCAGGCTGTATTTTCTCTAGTCCCAGGAATTATTTCACAGTCCAACTGAATTAGCTTTATGTAATATATAACTTTTTTTCTTATGGAAGGAAAGATACGTCTTTTTCGTGTCTTCTTTAAGTCTTTGTCATGATGCGTGGATAGAAACTGTGTTCATAAGCCCTGTGTACAATCAGGTCTTTGAACATTGCCCTCTCCATTCTTGTAGTGGCTCCTGCTAGTGTTGGCTGCCTACAAGATGTGCGTAAAGCCATTTCTCAGCTAGTCAGGAATGCTGTCAGCAAAGGGTAACATTGCTTTATGGGACAGCAAAAATAAAAGTTACAATGCCTGACCAAAAGCTGCCATCTCAGAGACGAAAATTGCAGTGCAATCTCTCAAGCAGATGGATGATAATTTTGTGTGGTTTTGTGTTTAAAAGAAAAGATTTCTTTAATTCATCAGAGACATTGTTCCTGATAACAAATGTAAGGATAACAGTGGACATAATGTTTGAGTTCTGTTCCTGCTCCTTCTAATACTGCAATTTCTGAATAGAAAAGTGAAGAAGTAGCTACTTTTTTCAAGTGGGAAATGTTGCTTAAACTTCAGGTAGAGAAAAACATAGTTTTAAACACCTAAAACATTTCTGAGAATAAATTCCTTTAAAATCTTTTCCATTGGAAGCACCCCGTATGTATAGCATAGTGCTCTGGCAAGAGAGGTAAAGAGGTAATGTGGAGATTTTATCAGTATGGGAGATACTCTTTAATTGGTATATGATGTAGAACTTGGAAAAATGAAAACAAATTAATAAAAGATAATGGAGATTGAGATTCTGTAAGATTTCTTAATCTTGAAGTAGCTTTTGAAAGAGAGTAAAGAAACTCTGGTGTCTGAGCATATACGCTATTAAAAAAATCAGCATTACCAGGACTGGGGAAGAGATGACCAGCAAAGAGAGATTTCTGTGATTATTTGTTAAGAAAATAAAGTGTCAGGTTGTCTTCATGGCAGAAGTACACTGTCTGAGAGCTATGAGAGCAGCAGCATATTAACTTTTTTTTTCAGCCTATGACTCTTTTCATTCTATGTCTCTTCATGTTATGAACATCAATTTCCAGCTTTGGGTAGGATCATCTGAGAAGCATGATTGTGGGCGATCTTGCAAAACAGCTTTCTGCTCTCCATGTGTAAGATCTGCTTCCGGCACTTTTTTGCTTGGCTGTTCTCAACAGATGCAAAAGTGGCATTTTTTGCCTTTGAACTTCTAATGCACTAGATATGAGCAAAAGAAATACTCCAAATATGTAGCAGGTCTTTGTGTGCCTTGGCTTAGCTGCTGATAGCCATGGCAATACATGTATTTCTGCAACGCTATTAATAATTTTAGGTAGTGGCTTTTCCAGAGAAGACCTTGGTGATTAGGAGAGCCAACAAAGTCAGTAGCTTGGATGGCACTTCTTGTAGTTAAGCAGTATTTCCTTCTCCGCAAGGGTGAGCATTTGGGGCGGGTGAGGGGTAATATGATATTTTGTCTGTTGCTTGGTCCTGTGTTTGACCGCAAATTGTAAATTACAGGGTTTGGGCTGTAGTCTGCAGTCTGCTTTGAGACTACACATCCTCAACAGGGCAGGCATTTTGCAACCTGTGGTGAAAAGGAAATATTCAGCAGACTGTTTTTTTTGGACTGGGAAGGAAAATGGGCTGACCCAGGCAAAAGGATGAAAACTCCAAGAAGCCCGAGAGCAAATGAGAGCTGTGGGGGAATGGAAGGATTTGTTCTTTTTCTTGTGCCTACCTTCAAAGACACGGGATGATAATTACTCCTAAAATAGCGCTGAAGAAGCCTCGAACACTGTAGGGACCACAGAAATGGCCAGGAGCTGGGGCTGTAGGTGTTTCATTGCTGTTGAAGGGGACTGTCCATGGATGAATCCCCAGCTGGAAGAGAAGTGAAAGCTTAGCGGCGAGGCCTTGTGCATTCACACTGATACCTGGAGGAGAGGGTGCGCTGCCTACACAAGCCAAAACTTGTAAATGCTTATTAGATAACACAGCAAAGAGACTGATCCATGTAACAAGGATTGAAAGAAATAGGCAAAGGGAGAGAAAGGTTAATGGGTGAGAATGGGAGATGTGGAGCAGGCTTTCTTCAGGGTAAAGCCTAGAGCCAAACTTAAAATTTCCAAGTAAGGAGGTATGATGTGTGTGTATGTGTATTGTGTCCTGGGAATTGCATGGCCCCCAAGCTTCTCTCTTCCCCTGCTGCAGGAAAATTGCTGCTGGGATAGATATTAACAGCAGCAGTTGCTCAGACTTGAGCTATATATAGCAGAGCTCAAAAATGTCTCCATCCTACACCTCTGCCTGCTGCCAGACACACCATTTCTACTGAAATGGTGACAATACAGAAACGGGTTAACACAGTAAGGGGCAAAGACACTACATCCTTTTATGAGTAGCCCAGTCTGTACCTGCTCTGTGTCACATCACTCCTGTCCCCACTGCATCCCTTGCTACCAGGCCCACACTGTGCTGGGGTGCCCACAGAGCCCAGTGAGGGGCTAGGAGTCAGGTCTACTGCTGGTGGAGACTTCTGGCAACCGTCCTGACAGACATGTCTACCATTAGGTAGACCATACCCTCCCAGTCTGAATGGTCTGAAAGGCAGATATATCCTATGGTCAGAAAAGGGGAGTGGATAGCCAGGGAACCCATTTTGCTAAAGAACCTCTGTTAGTCAAGGTAGTAAAGATGAGGACTAGCTAGGAGCTACCTCAAAATACTGTCCAGCTCAGCAAAAAAAGGCAGAGGAAATTCAGTGCAAAGGAAAGTAAAGCAATCCTAACTTTGTGCATAAAAAAACATTTCTAGATTTTTATTATTCAGCATATTGGTGTGATTTCAATAGACAGCCCTATCAAAATGGCAGTTCAGTGCTCAGTAGTGACTAAACCAGCAAAATCCAAATGTTTTGGAATTTATTAAAAAGGCTTAGAGAGCAAAATATCATGTTAGAATTATGCCCTGTATACATTTGTAATATCTGTCTCCAGAATATCATGTGAAGTTCTGCTCTCCTTCCTCTACCTCAGGAAGATATAGAGTTGGTGAGGGCTCAAAGAGCAGCGAGGAGGATAATCACACAATTTCCATAGGAAGAATTATTAGGTAGACTACGAATCCTTAGGTATTAGGAGAGATGGCTGTGGGGGAGGACAACAAAGATATATACTGTAACAAAAGCAAGAGAGACACAGAGAAGGCAAATTAGGACCGACTGTGGGTGAGGCCCTGAAGGCACCGATCACTGTTAATGGCCCAGATGAGCCCCACCTGAGCTTCCCACAAACGCTCTGCCCATTGGCCCAGGAGCCCTATTTAAGGCCGGGGTGAGGCTTTGTTTACTGCTGCTTTGAGGAGGGTGTTTCTGTGTGGACTTCAGCACTATGTGTCAGATAGTTTGTCTGCTGACCTTCCTTTTGGTCCTTTACCTTGGATGGACCTGGGATCTATGTGGTAGCCCTCTTTCCTGCTGCTCTTGGATGCTGGATCTGTCTCATTGTTTTTGTCTTGTCTTTGCTGTTGACAGGACCTGTCACCAGCCTGGCCTTGTTCACTATGGTTGTCCTCAGCTCCAGGCTCACCTTCCTTTGTCGATCACCTCCATTCTTGCTGCTCACTGTACCTGGGAAGTGGGATGAGCAGTTTGGAGGCTCTTGGGTTCATCTGTGGCTGTGTAAACTTGTATGCTGTTAGTCAGGATGCTTGCTGAGACTAATGTTTGGTGCAGACATCTCAAAAGTGTTTTGGTCAAGTACTCTTTCATTTTGGAGTTTTCTAAGCTTCACCTCAAGTCTGTATTTAAGAAAGTAAATAGGATGTACTTCAATTTCTGTGTTTTGGTATAATGCTTCCATCAGCTTATTTGAGAATGTGGTTTATTCCTTATTTATGTAAGAAGTGATCTTCTGAAGTTCTATATAACTTCTGACTCCAGTCTGTTTTTTTTTTCAAGCAGACAGTTTTTCAAGGTGCTAATCTCTTCTCCACTTAACTCTTCTGTTTGTATTTAAGAAGCATCTGACCAATCTAACCAAACTTAGTAGACCAGTGACAACTTTAGATACAAGTTCCTACAAGCTATTTGTGACTAGCCAAACCTAGCCAAGTGGCAGGCCAGATGAAATGGAATTTAAATGAGTACTAAGTGGGGTAGAACTGGACAATCAACTGTTGACTTCTGGCCCCTCTTTGGTCTGCCTCTAGGCATGTGGAAATGCTGGTGTATGTAACTTCACTAGAGTTGCTTAGATGTGTTAATAGAAGTGTCTTTTCTATTACTAGACTAGAATAAATATAGATGGAAGTATTTTAATAATGATAAGGTACCAAGCTCTAATGCTTAATGTGAAGCACTTAGCTAACAGTGGATACCTGCTAACTGGTTTTATGCGTTTTAACTTCTTGCTGTTATGTTTCCTAGATGTCTCAGTCAAATTTTATCTTTGTGCCTTTTAATTGAAACTTCCTGCAGAAGTAGATTCTCTAGATCCTTGAGGAAGGAAGGTGTTTATCAGCTTAAGCATTCTCTTTCAATGTAACAAAACAGTACAAATGCTCCTCTTCTGTTTTATTCAGAAGTCAAACCTGTCCCTTAAGAAATAAAGGCTTTCTTGGCTAGGATAATGAAATGTAATGTCAAATCACAGGAGCAGTTAGCACACCAGGATGGGTGTTGTGGACTAGGACTGCATCCCCCAAGCTACTGGCCAGTACTAACAGGTAGAAAGAATGGCTATAACTATGATAGCTTGCTTCAGGCTTATTAGGACAAAAATGGCTTTCTTCTCAGAACTGTGATAATCTACATAAGCATTCCAGTTAAGTTTTATCTCTACTTTTTGTGATCTATGCTGCTTTGGATATTGAGCATCTATTTAGTAGCTTTCTAATATATGCTATTCTGAAAGGTCTTGGAAGATTTTTGAGTGATTGCTTTCCCTTCTTTGAACCTACAGACTGCATTTTAAAGTAGGAGAGTGAAAATGTGATGTGTGGTTTTTAACTCCCCAGTTTAATCCAAATGAAGTAAAAAGTTTGCCTTATCAAAAGGATGCAGAGTTGGAAATTCCCCAGAAGAGTGTGCTTTCTTGTTTTTGGGGTTTTAGAAGTTGAATCCTTGAGGGAGGGAACGCTACAGTCAAGTTCATTTCCCAAGAGGCCAAATGCTGCCTTATCTTCTGCATTTTTCTTAAGATTTTAAAGCACCAGCTGCTGTCTCCATTTTTTTGCCACTTGAGCTAATGATAAGTAGTTTAACTAAAGCAATGAATCATTCATGCTGTTTTTCAGAAAGCCTATAGTTATTTCATTAATTTCTGGATCTATTAATTTCATAGTTGCTTCTCCTGCTACAAGTACTAATTTAAAAGAACGACAATTAAATTGGGACATAGGGCCAGCCTGCTTTCCTTGGAATTCAGTTGAGAAACTTGTCATCTTAAGAACAAACTTGGGTAATGGCTATTGTAAAAGCTAACTTAGTGGAAGATTTTTTTCAACAGGGCAATACGGTGAAAGGAGACTTATTTAAAAATTAATCTAAAAGATTAAAGTTTGAGTACTTTTAAGAAACTACTTTACCATTTCAAAACAGCTTCTGCTTTATATATCAGAAGCAGGCAACATTACCTCCTGCACTGATGTCTGTTTCTGAAGAGAATACGAAACACTAAATGTCTGTAGGTCATCTTTTCTCAAAGATCAAGCACCACTTGGGCTGTAGTAAACTCCATAACTTGCTGGATACTGAAATGGAATGTGAAAGCTTTTAAGAATCTGGTCTGATGCCCCTGAGACATGTGGGAACTCTGCTAGAGACCTCACTACAGGCAGGATTGGCCTACAAGAAGTTTTTGTCTTACATGGCCTCATTTTGTAATCTTCTAAAAATGATTTAACATCTACCCCTTTTCTTGCAAGGAGAAAATTGAGCTCCTTGTTTATGGATGTCTTGTAAAAGCTGAACTTTGTCCAGGAGTTACAAGTATTCCTGAAATATCAGAGGGAAGATATGAATAGTGCAGTGAAAGATGTTTATTAACTTGAAATACTTTAAGTGGGCAGGCTCTGCTCATTGATTTTTATGTAGGCATCTCCTGAGTTTTGTCTAGAACTCTTAGCTGTTGCTCAGTACTTCCTATGGATATATGCTCTTATTCTTGTCAGAGAGGGAATAGCATGAATTTCACGTTGAATCTTATTTTATTCATGAGCACACTCAGGCATGGGAAGACAAGCGAGTTGCCTGAGGTTGTGCAGAAAGCCTGATAGCCATGAACAAGAGTTCAGATCTCAATCTCCTGTCCTAAGATGACTAGCTTGCTTGTTTTCCATGGAAACAAGAAACAGGACATTTTTATCACTGAGGAAGAGGAGCAAGTCAGGCATGTTCCCCTGTCCCTATTTTCCTTTTTTCTAATGGTAGTGAAAGTGGATTGTGGGGTTGCATATTTTTTTCTCTGTATTATAACAATTGTGGTCTAATCCTGCAAATGGTTACTGTTGTGACCAAGCCATAATCAAATCATTTAACTGCTCTGTCTATAAATAGGGAGGTTTTCTATTTGTTTGACTTCTCTAAGTGATTAGTTTGAAATTGTGACTAAGTGTAGGCTTCACTCCTCTGTTAGTGTGCCAGGGATGCTCTGGAGCTGAAAATGAGATGGTGACATCTAGGTTGCACAGCAGGGATGACTTGGACAAGTAACTGACTTGCACATAAGGGGTGTGATCATGTAGTGCAGATTAAAAGCATTCTACCCCTGGAGTGGAATTGAGGTCAGGATTTTGTTCTTGCTAGTGTCAGGACCATGGTGGTGCAGCTGAGGATGTTCCTGCAGGACTTCCCTAGATCTCTGCAACTTTCTGTATCCCCAGTGCTCTCCCTGTTACAGTAAAGTGGTTCCTGCTTCTCTTCAGCAGGGTCTCTTTCTGTCAAGTAGAAAACAGTTCCAGGGAGTCTGGTGTGGTTATTGCTGTGCAGAGGGCTTCACAGGATGGGCCCCCAGCTTCCGAGACTGCTCCTGTTGAACTAGACAAGGCATAAACACTGTTGGTAACTAGGCAGTTGATATGCTGTTGGCTGCTTGTTGGTACAAGGTATGCTTCTCCCCCTCTCTTTTCCTTCTGTTGTAGGTTTATTGTTTCTCAGAGCCTTGTATAACTTATGTGGACTTCATGATAAACTTACAGCCTGGGGTTGGGGATGTCCATTGGCAGGGGTTGATGAGGCCTGGATATACATATGTGCTACTTGCATAGCTTTAGTTCTTAGTCTTGTGTTCATGTAGGTGTGTTGTCTGTGACTGCATTGGGAAAGTTCTTGGTTTAAAGTTATGTCTTTAGATACTTTGAAGTTATCTTTGGTTTTCCTACAGGTTCTGTTGATTTTTGGTAGTACCTGGGTTTTGTATACTTTATGGGTAAGAAATACAAAAGCAGAAACAGTGACTGTACTGTAATTTTCCACTTCTGACTTTCTGTAATTCTTGGTACTTAAAATCATTTTGCTACTTCGAAGGGAAGCACAGTTTTAACTTGCCTTGCAGCTCCAAGTCTTACTCTTGCAGTTGTATTTCTGTTGCTAGGCCCCTGATGTATTCTGGTGGGTTTGGTGTGGCCATTAAGTGTACTGTGTCTTTGGCACTGCCTTCCACTGAGACAATGGGCAGCAGAAGGGATGAGTCTGTTTCATTTCTCCAATTAAGTCTGGCATCTTAATGTGTGTGCTACATCTGCCAGTGCAGTTGGACTTACCAGTTTACAGTGGAGAGGTATCCTACTGAATAGGGTATTTTTCTGTTGCTTTCTATCATATTGCAGAGTAGATCAGTTTTCTCTTCTCTTGGGCATTCAGTATCTATTCCTTCCCCCTCAAACCACTCAAGACTTTCCCAGAAAATGGTGCTACAATACAGGCTTATGCATTATAGTATTGGAGAATTACCTTGTTAGTACTGTTAATTAAGGAAACAAACAACCTATTTGGATAGGTCTAAAAACACTTAAAAATACAACTGATATAGATAGAGATTGGTATGAGATGAATACTGTTCTGCTTTTTCCTGATTTGTGTCTAGCCAACATGAATGGCTGTAGGCCCAAGTGTTCTGATAATGCCAAATTTCATAGACCAGGAGGCAATGTATCAGCTGAACGCATCCCAGTGAAGCATTCTTCAACACTACATATAAGTAGTACTTCATCCAGGCTAAGCAGGAAGAGAGAAACAAGAAAAGTCAGTGTCCTTGCAGCCCATGGTTAAAGGATGCTCACATCAGGTATGCTTTCCTCCGTGAATTGTTGACAGCTGTGATGTTTGCCATCCTAAAATAGGCTTTGGGTCAACACAACAAAAGCAGCTTGTTACTTTCTGAATCATTAGAAACCCCATTCCAAACACAGATTTGTACTCCCATAAGTCTGGGGCTAGACTATAACTTTCTATGGCTTTTTACAGCCAAGTATTAAGTTAGGGGTTTCACTTTCAATAAATGGCTTGCTTGCTGTCTGGCCAGATGATACTTATCCCCATGGATGTCTCTGTTTTATCTTTAAGTCAACACTCTCACACAAGCATTAAAAGTATCATGTAAATGAGTTATAGGAAGCCCTGGAGGGATGAGCAGGAAGGAAGGTGTTGTGTTAAAGTGGGATCTGGGAGGGACTATGGGGACAAGCCACTGCTGCTATGCTCAGCTCGGACTTGATTTCTAATAAGGGTAGCCTGAGGCTAGGTCTTGGATCAAATACCACTTGGCAAACCTATGTAAGCACTCTGGCAGCTAAGTGAAGGAATTTTCTGGCACAACTCCTGCATGTTACTGGTAACTAATATAACATGGTTTATCATTTCTCTCTGGATACCTGTCTCTAAATACAGTCACTAGATTTGTTAAGCTTTACTGTAGTAAAATGTCCTTATTTTCACTTCATTGTCTTCATTGAAGATGACTTCTGGGTGCCTGGGTTTCTTTCCATAAGATGAGATCCTGAACAGGGTCACTGTTCTACCCCATGCTGTCCAGCACTTTGGCACAAGTTTAGAGGTCCCCAAACCTTAGTCTTCAAAGTTAGAAGGACCAAGGGGAGAACTGATCATAACATATGAACTCATGTGAACTTGAAGTTCATAACAGAGAACATTAATCAGCACATCTGTGCCATGCAGCAGGGGAGGGGATAGAGCCTGACTCAGGGTCTTCCTGAACTTGTAATGCTCAAGTAATGTTAATTTAAGTTGTCCCTTAAAAAGGAGCCTTGCATGTCTACCTGCAAGGCAGAGAATAGATGCACTGTATTTGAAGTTAGATGTTTTAGCCACAAAAATGACAATTTTGGAGTGATAGTACAATTGGAAAATAATATTTAACTTAAGAGTCAACAAGCCATAATCTAAGATGCACTTGGAATATAATTACTGACAGGATTGCATGATTTATTGTCTTTAATAGAGGTTGCCTGCTTACTATTATTCTATCTTACTGTGAAATCTAGGAAAGCAGTGATGAACAAAGGCAGGGAAAAGTGAATGTGATTATTTAAAAAATGTCCATGTTTCAAAATCCACACTTCATCACAACTCCTACGATTGCTAAGATGCCAGCTTCAGAGACATATGAACATGGTTAGGTTTATACCCAGGAGAGCTGATAATAGCAATAGTTTAAAAAAACAAATCAAATGGGACATTAGGAAAACAGACACAACAGGATAAAAATGGGGTGGGGGAGATCCCTAGTATCATCTCTCTTCAGTACTTGATCTGGGTGGATAAAGGCTAAATATACTCAGGTTTTTAGAAACCCGAAACTGTCCTGTTAACTTGCAGCAATTTCTGTTTATACTTGGTGAGAAAAACCACCTAGCTCTTGGCTGTCACTACACACGGGTCTGACTTCATTTCTAATAACAGAATATTCTGAAGCAGATCTGGTCTTCTGCTCTACTTATCAGTTAAGATGTATTTGGCCAAGACAAAAGAATATTGGCAGAAGTGTGTTTTGTGGAAGAGGGACTTCAAAGCTAATAAATTTTCTAAGAATAATACAACATGGTTTAAGCTTTGGGAATGGAAAAGGCTTTGCTCTTGAGTGGTATGATTGGGAATGTGCAGCTGCTTATGGATGCAATGTAATTTGACATGTAATGTTGTTTGGAAGTGCTATCAGAGACCCTGTGACCTCAAAAGATCACCTGAAGAGGTCATCCCTCTGTGGACATAACTGAGTCTTGTTGGATGCTTTCTGTTCTGACAGCTCCTTATTGCAGGACCCTCAAAAAATAAACTGACATTGCCATACCTGTATAGTAGTCTGGTAATTCCTGTGAAAGCAATTGGATTATTTCAGTTTGAAACCACTCTGTTTACTGATTTAAGCATATTAATCTGCTTGGAACAAGAAAATGCTGTTCCCCAGCAAGTGAGGTGCATGGATACCTATTTTATATAAGTGAAAGATATGCAGATGCTGTAACTGCATTTTTTTTTTTGCTAAGTACTTATACAAATAAGAGGAGAGGGTCTCTACCCAAGCGGACTTCAATAGTAAAAAACAGTCCTGGCTCAGATTCCTCTCGTTTCAGATTCAGGTCTTTTTGAATTTTTGTTTTCCTTAATGTGATGATTGTGTCAGCAGCCAGAGGTACCATTTCAGATCATGTGTTAAATCCTGTGCAGTAGCTTTGGGAGCAGTAACTGATCAGAGCCGAACTTATTGGGGTAAGTATACAAAACTTGAAGTTGGGGCCTTATTTCTCAGCTGTATTGAACAGTGACTGGTTTCAGTGGAGCTGCTTCAGGCTAAGCTCATTTGTGTAGGTTATCCTTGCTCACTTGGGCAGCCTCCACAGCTGCAGTGAGGACTAACTCTGCCAGTGGAGTTGTTGCATCAACACCTCAAAGGCATAAGGATGGGATAGAGCACCAAGGGTTGGTATAAAGGGGATCCCACAGCATCCCCCTCAATCCTGGGGCATCCACTGTGGGATAATGTATGGCTGACTTGGGGCAGAAAATCTCAATTACTGTTTGCAGGGAAGCATCTGGAAGTGGACTGAATGCTTTTTGAGTAGTCTGTGGAAATGTTCCTGCTGTTCTTTGAAGCAAGGATGCAGAGATTTAGGAAATCCTAGGAGTAGCCCTGGGGCTGGGTAGGAAAAGGAGGTGGCAACTTGGTGGGAAAGAGCCTAGTGTTCTTTACCAAATGTTTCTGTGTGGAACTTGCTAATATTTGGGGGAAGGAAAGCTGTGCTTTTTTCTGATGAAACACAAGTGTAATATCTAGAGTTGAGAAGGAAGGGGAACACTTCCAGGAAATCTAATTAAATGCTGAAAGGCTCACCAGCAGTAGTTTGTCTTCCTTTCAGATAGTGCTTTGATCATAGTATTTCAATTTCACTGTTAAATGGGGTGTTTGTGGAAACTGAGTCAGCCCCAGAAATTGAGTGAATTTAAAAGTACACATACTTCTCTTTTTTGTTTGACTTTGATTTTCAGGCCATAAATCATGTTCATTTGGCTTGTCCTACCTTCTCTCCTTTCCAAATAAGGGCAAAAAAATCCCTTGAGTAAATACAGAAAGCTGATATTTTCACAGCAAGAGCTGCAGCTTTAAGAAACTGCAAATATTCAAGAATTTGAAAAATGTAAGAGCTGGGAACACAGGTATCAACTGTCCACCAAAGTTTGTATCTATTGCTTCAAGTCTAGAATGGGAAAGCTATCCAGGTGACTTGGCATGGGTGCAAACTGCATTGTTTGGGGCAGAACTAATCTTTCCTAGACTTCTGTGCCTGTGAAATTCCACAGAAATGTAAAAATCTGAGATCTGAGACAGGAAAATGTTGGTCTGAAAAGAGGTAGTATATTTTTTGGCTACCTTTCAAATACTTAAGTAGGAGTTGCACTTGGTAGGCTTTTTAAATAGATCTTAAATCTACTTAAAGGCAAGCTGCAAGGAGGTTTAGAAGCTATTTTTAAAACGTGCTTTTTTCTTAGCATCTTAAGCTGTTTGACATCTTGTCACATATGCTTCTGGGGCATGGGGGAGAGGCTTTCTGGCATGCTCCACCCATCTACCTCTGGGCCAGGGGAAGCACTTGTGTGAAGAGAAAGTTAAGCTTTGAGAAGGGAGATCTCAAATGCCTCTGAGGCTTTGTGTACCTAAATGTGTCTGCTCCTTTTTTGTAGCTGTTCATTCAGATACTTACAAAGTTTATTACTATCTTCCAGGGGCCTGACTTTTATTCTTAGACTGCTGGCCATTTATGCCTGTTGTACTGGCAGTTAAGAACTAATTTTAAAATTCATGTGCATGGATAATTATAAATTATCTAAACTTTCAGAACTAAATTCATACTTTTCAAAATCTTAACAGTATTTGTAAATGTTTAATTTGGGAATACTTTTATCTTCTCTTTTATGTAAACAGAAAAATAGTGAGGATTATTGCCTGTGATCCTTTGATATCTGGCTAACCTTTCTGGATTTCTTTTTGAATCAAAATGTGCACTTCTAAAGTGCAGCAAACTACACAAATGTGCTTCTTTTTCTCCCACTTAACTTTTGTAAACCTGGCCTCATGCTGCTAAGTAAATAGGGGTGCAGTCTGCATATTTGTTCTACATCCACTGTTATGACAACTGGAAGGCTTTGGTCATTATTTTATAAGGTCTTTTCCAGTCTATTTGATGAAGCCTAATATGGTCTTTCACAGAAGAAATAAAACCCAGAAGATATAACCTTGATCTTTAATTCATATCCCTTTAAAAGGGAAAAGGAACAGCTTTCCCCCTCTTGAACACAAAAGCCTTTGCTAGCCTGGTAGACTGGATGGTGAATTGAAGTGGCAGACTGAGGCTTACTGCCTGTGCAAGGCAGGCAGATTGCCACCTCCTGCTTGCATGTTGGGCACAAAGATGAACAGTAGGAGGCTGTCCATCTTGGACTTACAGCCTGATAATGATCCACAACATCGTTTTTCTTTGGCTGGGGATTAAGGACTAGTCTCAGGAATGCTCCTGGCTGGAAAGGAGCATGTGTTAGATGGGCAAAGAGGCAATTTTTCTGAAGCTTCTTATCAGTCTTGCCATTCTGATGACAAAACCAAGTATATATTCCATGTGTTGGCAGCATGTGTACAGTGCACAAAACTAAAGGAAGAAAGGCTTGAGAGAACCTCGTACAAGCAGGAGTAAGGAGGAGCAGTTCCCTAGGGCTTCAATAATACCTTGCCATGTTCTTTTTATCTGCCTTGTAAGTGGCATGCATTGTAGGAGGGGAGTCCCAAAATACTGGGGTGCATTTTAAAGCTCTGCAATGGGACCTGGCATGTGTCTGGCATGGGAGAATGTGCTGCAAGGAGGAGCTCCTGACTGCCACCATGGTGAGCTGGGAGCTACTGAAAATCAACACATACCTCAAAGGAAGCATCAAGTGTAGGGCTAAGCTCTGAGTTCTGCAGCTTGGGTTCTTTACTTCTCATCCTAATCAGTTGGCATCCCCTGGGTAATCACAACCACAACTGTCCTTTCTCTAAAAGCTGCTTTATCCCTCCCCTTATGAAAGGTATGGAGAGGTGCTTGTAGGAGGGAAATACAAATGAGAAATCATGACTAATATCTTGAATATGGCACCCACCAAGCAGGAAGCGTGGGTTCCCATCCCTGGCCCTAGAGTGATTTATTTTGCACTAAAATATTGACCTCTTGAGGTCTTCCCCTCAAGCTCAGTGCTCTTGTGAGTCATAGCCAAGCAAGCTGTACTGAGATCTGGCTTTAAAATAGATATCTATTGTGGGTGTGCATTTAAAAATAAATCCTTTTTTGACTTTCACTAGACTTCTGTGATCAGCTTTAACTGAGACATGTAAATAAGGCAGTAGTAAAAGAAGGTGCAAATCTGAAGTAGTTCTAGGAGGCACCAGAAGGACTTCGACGAAGAAGATTTAGCAGTGCTGGGCCATCCTTTCCTCTTCCTGCTG
>NW_010549838.1:45454-69641 GCF_000687285.1 Phaethon lepturus
TGCCAAGATTTCTTGCTGACCTGTTGGCTTCCAGCTACCCTGGCTTGAATTGTTTAAACTATTAATGTATGAATTAAAGAAAATACCCTGATCTAAAAATTTGTCACCATTTAAATATTAATTAGAAAAATTACGGGTAGAATATAAATACTTGCAATGTACCATATTGAAGTGCTTGTGGGAAGGCACTACCAACAAGTAATAGACCTATGGAGAAGCTAGTACCACTTGCCATACTGGTTGGTAACACTTGAGTAGTGTCCTTGTTGGAGTGATTACTAGTAATCTTTCTTGCCAGTGTTCATAAAGAGATTGCATGCCCCAAATTGCTCACATATGAATATTTAAAGTCTCATGGTGTTTGGGTAAGATTAAATAAACATTGAATGTTATAAATGTACTCATGGGGCAGGGGGCTTAATCTCCTGGAGGACAAATCCCTGGGGCTTCTGGGTTGTATTTGTCATCTTAAAGAAAAATAGTTTGCTATGAGGAAGTAGTTGGATGACTTCCTAGGTTACTCCAGTTTGGATAAAGGGATGAGGATTGCAATAAGCTAAAACAATTTTAAATGTACAAATATTCATTTATTTCCCCATTTCAGAAAAATGTTTTAGCCTATCTTATACTTAATGAAAGACAACATTGCCAACACCAGTTTCTCAGGCCCTCAAAGTTATTTTCCACATTAAGGGAAAGACTGAGTTTTACTTGCTTTGTGGTGTTTTGCATCTATAGGTTCCTGTCCAATAGCAAGAGTTTACATTCCCTTTGTTTTAAAAAGATGTTTCCTACTATCTCATGACTCCAGGAAACAAACTTATGGAAGAGCTGAAACTCTTGAGCCTTGATAAATGTAGACACTGCAAAAGGGGTAGTAACTATATAAAACCAGCAATGAATGAACCTCACCCTGAAACTTGTATTAAAATCTCTGGGACTTGGAAACAAAGCCTATCCTGCTGGGGCTTGCTGTTGCCTTGCAGGCATGAGCTCTTGCTGCAGCTTTTAGCTCTAAAAGGTCATTAATATGTGTCCTTCTCCTCCAGTGTTTCCTGCTCTCATGAAACCTGTGACAAATACAATGTCCTCAAGCACATTATAGTACTATTGTCAAACTTGCTCAAAATTGGCCAGCACTACTTATTTTTCAGTTGCTGTTTTGGGTTTAATTTTCTAATTGCTGATTCAAAATTAGAAAAGTAGATAAGACTTTCTGATAAAAACCAGCATGTTCTTTTTAACTGGAGGCAGTCACAAGGTTTTAAATCACTTATTTACCAGGTATATCTCTTTGCATATTTAGAGAGCTCTTGCAATAGCTGAGGCAGTTTTCAAGAGAAATTAGTGATGCTCAGAACCAGCAGGACAGGTATGATCTGGTGTATCATGGCTAGACTCACAGTGCTCATGACCTCATAAGTTTACAGTAAACTGAACTGTATTCTTTCCATGTGTTTCAGTTATCCATTCTCTTAAATAAAATGGGTAGTATTTTTGAACATTTGATAAATGTACTTATTTCCAATAATATAATCCTACTTTCAGGTTTATGTCAAATTGCAAGCTTATCTACTATAAGCTGGTATACTCTTTTCACCTAACTGAACCACTTTAGGACTTCATGTATGCCCAAGGCTAAAGGGAACTTCATAGTGAAACATCCTAAGCTTAATTCTTTCAGTATAGTTTACATGGAAAATCCAGTAAAATATGAAGAATATGTAGTTCAAGTTCTGTTACATTTTGAAGAAGTCTTGCCAAACTGGAAGACTTGGATTAAAACAAATTGACAACTTAATTTTTAGTAGCACTCTTATGAAGATTCTTCTCCTGTGGTTAATCTAGCTGCTTTTTGGAGACTGCAGAGTTGTCCTCAAGAGAAATTTAAAATGCAATTTAGCTCTTTAACTATATCATTCCAATATATATGTATGTATTCTGATTTTGAATACTGCTGATGCCAACCTGTTGTGAATTCTCTGGGCATTTTTAAGTAAAGAATGAAGGCTTGTCTGAAAGATTAAATTCTAATTTGAACATGAAGTAATTCAAGGAAGTCCCATGGCCTGTGTTATGCAGGAGGTCAAATAAGATAACTGAGAAAATTAATGTTGCAATATATGTAGAGGCAAAGCTCTGGACATGTGGACTTTGACCATGTGAATATTCCTCACCTGTTTTTCTGGCAGATAGATTGAGGTATTTGAAGCTACCTTCAGTACTACAAGGAACTACTACTACTTGGAGCAGCTGAAAGCTGTCCAAGAGGCTATTAGTTTTCCCTGCCCCTCTGGCTTATTGCTGCACAGTGGCAGCAACTCAACTTGCAGTGGAGGCTGGATCTACTACTGAGCCCACTTCTCTTAGGGCTCTTATGTTCTGAGGGGACACCAAGGTAGAGTCAATGGTTTGAAGGTAAACAGGTGGGGCTTCATGGTCAGGCATAAAAATACTGATGCTTGCCAGTATTTGACTTATTGGGATAGGGAAGACAATAGGAGGAAGAAAACCCTATGGTGTATGTATTGTAAGAAAAAGAACCACGTAGTAACTACCAGGTATTACCCTGGAGACTTCTCTGTAAGTGTCAGAAGTTGTTAAAAATCAAGTGTTAGGAATTGGTAGGAAAAGAGTAGTGAGCAAACCCAGCTAACATCATGCTATTAGATAAACTGATGTGCCTGCAGGCTGTGTGCAGATCTGCTGATCTCTTCACTCCTCTGAGGAGGCAGTTGTTGGATAAGGTATGGGGAAGGCACTTCAGGACTGCTACAGAATTGTTTCCATTCAAGGGAGGTACAAATTGAGATTCTCCAGTTCTCTCACAAGCTGTGGTGCAGACTTAGTCATGGGTAGATTGGAAAGAGTCAGCGATGAATGTCCTCATACCTACTCATCAGGCTCTTCTGATGGAGAGTGGCCTGGCTTTTGAAAAGAAATACTTTTCCAGGGAGGGCATAGTGAAGTGGCAAAACTTGTTAGTAGAGGATGCTATAGAGGCCAGAAGTACAGAAAGGCTAAGGAAAAGGGATAAGAGAACATGATCAGCTGTGGATGTTGAAAATAATGGTGTCAACAGATTTTTTTTTTTCAGCTCCAGAAGTCCTTGGATGACTCCTTGCCTTGGGGGTGGGGGGCACATTTGGAAAAAGGGTTACTCTGTATTTCACATGTTTCTCTTGATTCTTCCCTCAGTGAGAATCTTAAGAGGCAAGTGTTGGGGAGGAGCAGCTCTCTATACTGCTCTTGTGAAGTCCCAGTGAAAAGACACCTGCTGTTAGGAGAAGTAAAAGTGGGGGAAGGTAGCACAGTGTAGGGAAGGAGGCTGGGGGGTACCTTGACAGTCAGGGAGCAGTGGAAGATAATACCTTGCTCTGAGGTATAAAGGAGTTATCTGGCCCAGCGTGAGTGTCTGCCACTGCTGGAAAAAACAGGATACAGGTGGATCTTGTTTGATGCAGTGTGACTGTCCTTGGGATCTTAACAGCACAAATGCACTCCCAGTGTGCCTGGGTGATGTCAGGCATGTAGGATAGGTTCTGCAATGGACCACTCTTCTAGAGATGCAGTATGAACTATCTTGGGAAAAGGGTGAGATCTAGAAACTCTTGTGTTTAAATGAGGTATATTTCTCTTAAATATTTCTTATGCTAATAAAAACCACTTCCTGAACAACTGATTTTTCAGATGTGACTTTTAAATGCAATTAATCTTGAAAATGGACTTTGATCTGCATTCTCTCCTGTTTATGCAGATCACATATCCACAGTCTGCATGCAAAACAAAATCACCTGCCTTGAGATTCTTCTATTTAAAACAAAAAGTAAAAGGACAGATCCTTGGCTAATATTGATCTTAATTTCATTAATGAACTAGTTGCAGAGCTGGCCTAGCATGCACACAACTTTAGCTTTCCAAGTGAACTGTCTGAATTTCTTGCTAAGATTTCTTACTGTACTAAATTTATTCTGCTTTTGAAATGCTTTATTCTCCTTTGGTATTGGCAGTTCCCTGTCTTGCCCAGATGGCTGGGTCAGCCTAGTCACTACCCATCTTTGCTATTTTCAAGAGCAATTCTTCTGTATATTTGCATTATTTTCCTGATGTTTATAACGAAGGAAATTGTTCTAAGGAAAGGAAAATCCACTTGGGAGGGTGGAGAAATAAATGTGGAGATTTTTTAATGAGCAGTTTAAATTCTGATTATAGTCTGTTCATGTTGTGGAAAAAGTAGCTGCCTGTTCCCACCCAAAAAGGGGACTTCTCTTTCTAGTAGCAATTGTGCTTGGCCTGGTGACTAAGTCCCACTACATCTTTGGAAAGGACAAGATTTCCTGCACAACTGAGTTCTGAACCAGCCTACCCCATCACTTAGTTCCCCCTCATGATGGCAAATGTCAGACTAAATCTCTTTTCCTTTCATGTAAAACAACTTCTGGCATAAGTTCCAGAAACCAATTGCATAAATGTCTATGTAAACCCTCACTTTTTATTAATCAACCTCTTGTACCTAAAAGCTGAAGTCCTTGAGCTAAAAAAACCCCAATACTTGGAAGCTTACAGCTACTGTTGTTGCTGTGAAAGCCACAAAAAGGTCACTGGCTTGCACAGCTGTACTGGTCTTCCAGGAAGCAATGCTTTTGGGGCTGCATATTTTTAGACATGACCAGAAACAAAACCTTATGCTGTAGAAGAAAACAAGATTGCAGTAATGAGTGACAGAATCGTAGTCAAACTACTGTGCTGCTTTAACCTTGCATTTGTATGCTTCTTAAATGCAACACTTAATTACTGCTACATGTTTTTAATCAGTGGTGAGATCTAGGTGTATGAATTGGTCCTGGGTTAATTAAATATTTTGTTAAAATTCACTGGGCTGGTCCTTACCTGTGGCAGAGTTGTAGCAGCTAATGTAGGATAGTGCTAGGCTAATGGAGATGAGAATCTCCTCTATCTAAACCATGCTTTTCCATCTAAGCTATGTATGTGATGCCAAGGAAAGGACTGCCTAATCCCACCCTTCCATGCAGCTAAAAAAGTGGAATGATTTTATTACCAGCAGTATACTTGCAGGGATATCTGCAAGACTTATTACAGGCAATGAAGTGGTATTGTAAAGCTATCAGTAATATATGGAAATAAAGCTGAATTGTAAGAATAACTTGCCTAAAGAAGGGAAATGTGATATATCATCAGTAAGTGATTAAGATGGTGGGTGGTTCTTTCACATGACTTATGTTTCTAGAAGTGTCTGCTTTGGTGCTTCCGTATTTTGTATTTGTTGTGTTCTTGTTTGGCTAAAAGAGATCCTTCAAAGTGTTTCACAGGGCATTCAAAATAACTAGTGATACTGTAAAAGCTGGGTCCTGGCTTAATGTACAATGATCCGACAAGTTTTTTAAAAAATAACAACTTTAGATTATGTTACAATGATGAGATATTGCTATCCAGTTAACTAGTGCCATTCAAAAGATGGAATGCCAATTACATCAAAATCAAGATGTGATACCACATCATCAAGAATCTGGAGCAGAGTTTCTACAGGAATAGTGCAAAAGGTTAGAGGATGCTGCTTTTTACTGCTAGTTCAACAGAATACCTGTGCAGTATGTAAAGATACCCTCCCCTGGATATGTCTATTTTAGTGGCTGCACATCTTAGGTGGTTGGCTGAAGAGGTCTTCAAGAACATAGTTTCTAAAATAATAATCTCCCCAAAGAGGGACAGGAAACTTTATTTTTGTAAGGTAGCTAGGACTGCAGAGGTGCAGGCTGCATCTTACTGCTCTGAAAACAGTATATTCTGGAACTAATGGTGTGGCTCAAAGGTGTGGTAAGAACTCGTGAGTTGTTACAGCAGCTCTTGTCAAAATAGATTAGTTATGGCTTTTTCATGTTAGTACACCTTCCGTAGGCAGTGAAGGGGCAAAATTCACTTGAACTGCTGTAGGGAACAACAGACATTGGTGTTAGGCTGCATCCAGATGTATTTGGGCATGAACTAGAACAGAGCTCCACCTCCAGAGTTTTGAAAGCTGTTTCAGGTGTCTATCAATTCCTCACCCAATGCAGTGGTATAGAGCCCCTAATGCCATCTCCCTTTCCAAGAAGGCTGCATATGTTTTGTTTTTTATGATCCAGAAGGAGCCTTTCCAAGGTGGAAAGCATAGTTTGGTTCACAGTCTGGAGGAAGGCTTGTGCAGAAGCCTGGTGTCTAATATGTCACTGCTGGGGATGAGCATTTAATGAAAAGGTTCTAAGACTGTCAAAGACCTGAGGCTTTCAGGCTTTCTGCACTCTGAATGTGATAGTAGAAGCTCTCTGTGCTTCTAGATATCACTGAAGTAACCTATGTCCCTTTTAACCCCAGGCTGTTTGCCCCAGTTCATTTTGAGATAGAATGGGCAAATAGATTTAAGATTGTCATATTATCAAGACATTTATAATGGAATAAATCAGAAATGAAATGCCAGGACTGTAGAAAGATTGAACTTCTCAGGAATCGTTCCCTTATAAGACTTTGAGAAGAGAGGGTCTGTCTCACAAACAGCACTTGTTTCCACCCTGTATCCATAGTAGCTGCCACAGAGAGCCAAGCTACCTTGTGTTTACACTTGTGTTATATCCTGGAATTATGTATTACCTTCTCATGCATCCCATGAGTTTTACTGATATGAATTATTATAAAAATGTGGTTTTTAGCCTTTTGAAAGATCCTTCAGGAGTTCCAGAAGGATGCAGAGAGAGTGAAATGTCAGTTATAATTTTGGTGCATCCTGATACAGGTGGGTTTTGTGGACTATGAAAGAAGATTTGAAGTAACATAAGCATACTAGACAATATGGCCCAAGTCTGGAATGGACTCAGCTTGAGATAGAGGCAAAACTTACCAGCTGTATTTGTATCAGCCAGTGCTGTGACTGAGTATCCTTAATAACCTTGTGCCCCAAATATTTGACTCTGATGTCTGAATGAAGTCTATGCTTAAACTAGATTAACACTATAGAACAATCTGCTTAGCTCTCTGCAGACAGAGTGGGATCTGCTCTACTTGTGCTCTGAACCACCTGGACATACCAAACTGATGCAAAGGTTCTGTGTTCCCAAAGGCTCCTTGCAGTGCCTTGGCAGAGCTTGTGGTCTTCTGGCTTGGAGCTGGGGTGCAGCATGGACAGCCCTGCTCCTCTGCTGAGCACCCTGCCAGACTTGAGGAAGGACAAATCTGAGCAGAAGAAATCAAATCTGCTCCCTTCTACACAAGCGCTCCACATATGGTGGGTTTTCAAAGCAGCTGCTGACATCCTTAGTTATTCAGCTTGCATATGAAGTATGTGGGGGCTCTCTCCATTGCTGTCCCCAAAATGTCTAAAGCCAAGCATGTGGTAGACTATTAAGTTTGTTAGTCTGCTTTTAAAGGGGGGAGGACAAGAGAAAAGCAAATTATGGATTAGTTTTCTGAAGAGTTAAGATAAAGTCTGAAGAAGTTGACGTTAAGTTTTTGGGGATGATGGAGAGGGAGACTGTGGAAAATAGCTTAAAAATACACCTTGGGATTTTTTCTAGCTGGTCATCACAGAAGCTACTGGAAGTTTTAAAATTGGCTGTCTATATAATTTTCTGACAACTGAGCTGAGTGGTTATAGTATGGGTTATGACAAATGTATTATGAAGTAGTCTTATGAGCTGTCATTGTTACATGTCAGTACTATAACTGGTGGAAGGAAATGGCATTTTCATCAAATGAAGCAACAGAAGGGACAAAATTATCTTGTTATGCCTTGGATAATCTAGTGAGACAGCAAACTAACCATTATTGATGGGAGTCTGGTACATATCCTTCACTAGCAGGGTTAAAGAATTATCAACTGATTCCCATGAATAGTAGGTAGGACATATTAAATTCCTCAAGAGGCTTCCCTATTAACCTGAAAAACAAATGCAAACCTGAAATAGTTTTTTCCAATGTGTTACCCATTCCTATTTTCAAGTCTAAGCTTCTGTAGTAGTACTGTTCTTCAGTGCATCTATAGTAGGCTAAATCCCACTCACCTTAATCACATCACACTGTCCATGAAGGATTTGCCCCACTAAACTAGTGTAGGATTTGTTTTGATTTCACCAATTTTATGACTGCTTGCAATACTCCATTGCAAGCTAGAATTAAAAAAAATCTCCAAAATTTGAGACAGAAAGAATATGCTGAAGGAAGATAAAGGAAGAAATGTATGTCTGGCTTTTGTGTGTCTTGAACAGAACAGGCAATGTTTTCAAAACTTTTCATCTGTCTGACTTAAAATGTTATCTGAGGAAAATGATCTCTCTCAGGGGAATCAGAACAAGACCCCAGAAGTTCTAATTCTCCAACTTGTCTGCTAACTTTCTGTGTGACCTTGGCTACACTGTGTGCCTCAGCACAGTCACTTACAGGAAGGATACTCAAACTGTCTGAGATGCTAACCAAACTTCACATTACCATTGTTTGCCCTTACTTCATAGCTACCCATTATCGTAAGGCTCTGTGGGCTGGCTAGCACACTACTCTCAATTTCTGCTCTGGCTTATCCAGCTGAAATGAACTTGTACAAACTGTCTTTTGTATAAAATGCTCAGTTAGCACTAAATAGCTACTCAAATATTAAAATCCCAGCATTACATTTTTGGACTATTTAGTTTAGGGTAATGTGTATCAAAGCAATAACAGGAAGGTTAGACCTAGAGGAGATCTGGCCATGAATTTTGTGAAAGGAAAAAGGCTAAAGACTTAGTGTCAGGAAGGTCAGGTTAAAAAAAAAAAAATCTATCTTCTGCATTAGGACAGGCAGTGCTGTGATAAAAGTTTTACTTGGTTTGAAGGATGGCAGACCATGATGCTGGGGAGGGAATGAGTCTTGTACTCAGACTTGTGTGGTATGCAGAGCTCAAGTCACCTGCCTACATGTTTTAATGTTATTGTGGCATGAATATACAGGTTCCTGATGTGATTGACTGTCTTACTACTTAAGTCCAACCTGACCCTCAATTGATTAGCTGATAGGATGATAGCAGTAGCTCCTAAGCATATTTATTCTTCCTTACCCTCAACCTTCATCCTAAAATGCATTTAATGACAAAGGAAAGACTATTAAATTCTCCTACAGTTGTATTAGGTTATTTCCCCATCTGTTGGTTCCTATTGAGAGCTACTTACCCATATTCATTGGAAGCTGACAAGTTGAGACAGATTTTTGCTTGAATCCCTCTAGGAGGGGTATCTCCTAATTAAAGGATAGGAAATTGTGTAAGATGTGATTTTTTTTCTCCTCTTTTTTTTTCCTTGTAATATTTGTCTTGCTCTTCCTTTTCTTTTTTCTTGAATCTGGGCACCTGTGGATGTAACATACATCTAACACCTTGAGGAGGGGAATGTTGAAGCTCTTTCCTTTTGCATCTTCATAAAGCTGGAATTGTAGAACAGGTATCTGTAGAGAAGATGTTTTGAAGTAGCCGAGGGAAGAAAATGCTGTTGCAGAAGTGGACCAGAGATGATGCAAATGCAAAGCTAATGAGAAGGGATTGCAGTGCTCTTCCATGTGAGGGTGTTAACCTTGAGACATTGTAAAAACAGGGGATTCTTGCAGAGTTTGCCTTTTTTTAAGGAAAACAGTAATTTTTAAGTATTTTTAGGCAAGCTCACTGAATTGCTGGTTGCTTGTAGAAATCCTTACATCTTGTAAGCTCTTAGATTCAAGGGTTTACTTCTGGCATATTTATACTTATATTTGTCACAGATCCTATTCTTATTATAACACATCTTCTATTTCCTCAGCTCTCCTAATGTCACTGGCTTTGCATGATCTCAAGGACAGCTCTTACAAAGAGCAACTGCTAGCTTGGTTCAGTTTGAGTTTTCTAGAACAGGTTAAGTGCAAGAATTGTATATACATGAAAGTAAGAAATGGCAGTGGCATCCTCTGATCTGGAATTTGTCACTAAATGAAATGTCAAGACAGAATTCAAGCCAATTGAAACAGACTGAAATTTGAGCTGTAGCCATGATGTGAGATAATGAAGGAAACTAAAGAGGATCAATAATTGGGAAAAGATCCATAATCAATAAAATGTCGATATTCTATATTTTTAACAGCATATGTTTAGATGTAGTACTTCTGGCCTGGCTATTTGCCTACACTTAACAAAAGCTTTTTTAAAATAAGCTTATTCAATAGTTTAATTTATCCCAAACTTAGATATTTTCTTTAGGACTGAGTAAAGCTTTCAAATTGTTTAAATACAAATAAATACTTCCAACTTCCCTACTTTATTAGCACATTTCTTCATAATGGATTAAGAGTTGTGAAGCAAGTGTTGATGGCATGATCCAAAATATACATCATAACCCAGAATAAGACTGTTTTCAAGCCATGAAGAAGTTAGCCTTGTAAAAGCTAGTCTTGAATCTGAAGTTTGTTCATTTTCATTTCTTTAGGTTGTGATATATTTTAAAAAACATTTTGAGAAAGGATTAGAGAAAATGTACTTCAGAGAAAACACTTCCAAATATCTCCTGTGGATTAATCATAAAATAGGACACTTCCTGATTAGGAAAGTATTATGAGACAGTAGACTGTGTAGTAATGACAACAATGGATTACACAGAATGACTGTTTAGGAAGGACATGTACATAAAATAATTCCTGTGCAGTAAACAGCACTTCAACAATTTTAGATATCTGTAATATATCAGATATTCCTTAATATCCAAAGCTAAGAAAATATTTTAATCTATATATGCATGAGCACACTGAAAAGTAAGTTGCTACATGGACAAGTTAGGTTTCTATTCAGAATGTGGTGCATTAAATTGAGCAGGATTGTACTGACAGGGCTTTCTTCCCCTCACCCCTTGTCTCCTAGAAAATAGCTTGGCTATTGTGCCCTGTCATGCTAATGTTTTGTGATGTGTCCCAGACATCCTGTAATCCAAACTGCCAGGAATCATTTGGGGCTATTAATCTTTGCTGTAAAGCTTTCCCTGTTAGAAATTCTATAGGATTCTCTCTTGGATACAGGAATTTGGCAGTGGAAAGAAAGGCAAGAATCTGATGCATCTTCTAGCTATTCTTTTTAGAAGTGCTTTCTTCTGTACACCTTTAGAAGAATATCAGGAAAGCATCCTTGGGTAGATTCTTAGATATCTTTTGTATGTTTTCTATGAAATGTAAGAATGTCTAAAGGAAGAAGGGAATTATGGCAACACCCATGTCCATACAGGAGATGCATATACTTGCAGAGACTGGATTGAAGGGCAATAAGCACACATATGTAAAGACTTTAGCATTTTTATACAAACATAAATGATCTATGAAATTACATCACTGTCTACTCTGTTCAATATAAAATCACTCTAGAAACTTTCAGAATAAAGATCTCTACATCAGTGATGCTCCTGCTTGTACCCAGCTTTAAAGTTTTTTGGGATTTGTATATCTTCATTAGAAAGAGCTCAAATACAATAAAAAATGGGGATTGGATAGCTCAATCTATCCCTCACTTCTCCCTGAAGTTCTATGTGCTCCCTGTTATTGTCCCCTAATACAGCTGGGCATATTTGGGATAAGTCCAACAAAACCAGAGGGTTTAAGCTAGTGAAATCAGAGCTACCCAGTTAAGTGACAAGGGGTCTGCCACTGCAGAACTGAGAAATTCAGTAATGCTTATTTTCTAATTACAGTTCTGCAACTTGTGCCTGTCATTTCTTAAAGATACGTGGAAGTATTATGAGAGCTCATGAAGTGATCTCTTTTCACTGTGATACTTCATAAATTTTTACTTTAAGAACACTGGAAACTAAAAATCTTTAGTATGTAATAATCTGTTCATTTCCAGACCTTGAAAGAAAAGATCTTCCCCACAAAACTAATTACACTGTTTAACATTTTTCAAGGATATTAATAAGGTAATGTCTTGTACTGTTGTGCACTTTCGTCTGTCCTATCTGTCCAAACACTTCCATGATCCTCCCTGTTCATAACATGCATCTGACCTGACATTCTCGCAATCCCTTCTGCTTCATTGCTCAGTGACATTTCCCTGGGTAAAGCTATATCTTCACTTTTACATAAGGAATAGACAGCAGGTGAATTGAAGTATTTACCCAAGGCTATATGGGAAGTCTGACAGAGCCAGGACCTGACTAAATATCTGGAGTTGCAGCATGGTCACCAGACATCTATTGTCATCTGCTTGCAGTATCTTCTAGTGTATCCCCAAAATGGGTGAAGTAATCACTTTTCCTATGGGACCAAATTATAGCGCTGTAGAAAGAATAATTCTATTACTGATGCTGGGTACTGGCCAAAATCATTATAGGATTCTTTTGTGAGAATCCTTCTTTCCCTTTATGTATTCATGATTGTGTTTGCTTGCTTTGACCTATATTATGTATAATAAGTCATAATTTCCAGCTTTTACCCCAGATATCAGCAATGCTTTGAAATGAGAAATTTGAGAGAATAATTGTATGTACAGTGCATTTTGTATAAAGCATCAGATTTATACAAACGCTGAGTGTGAAGTTTAACTCAATTTTCTTTCCACAACATGGAACCTGGTACTGCAAAGGTTATTTAAAAAGAATACAATTTAAAGTATAAGAGTACAGTGAAACTAAAAATATCACTATGCTATTTAAAGTAGCTGTAGAAAAAAATAACTCCTGTCCTAAGGCTCTTGCGCTATTACCCATAAGTGCCTGAACATCAGGCAGGGTGTCTCAGCTTTAGCAGTAAAAGAGATGTTGCGTTATGAGTTTTGATTTTGGTAGGAGTCACTTTCTAAAGATATGTTCATCTTTCTGTAGGTTGGTCAGACTTACGATTTGATCAGCTTGGCAAAAAAAAACCTGCCAGTGGGATAAAATTTACCAGGAAAAGCTGTGTTCCTATTAGCTGCCTTGGGCTTCCTGGGAGTGGCAACTTGCACTGGCAGCAAGGAGTGTGAGTCTAAACTGAGGAAAATTTATGCAGAAGAACAGTGATCTAGGCCAATGGACTGCAGCTGGAAAATTGTTGTAGGATAAATTCTTGCCATACTAAGCCACAGCTGAGAACATATGCACCACTCTGCACCCTGGAGAGTTCTGATGAGTGAGTCCTGAAGTCCCCAAGGAACTCTGGTCTATCTAGATGTTAGCCAGAGCAATCTGGATAACTGGTGGAAACTATATTTGCTCTCTTTAAGTACTTAGATGGATTAATGCTGTGTATATAATCAAAGGACAGATGTGTACAAGCTCTGAAAATCACTGGATTATAGTGAAGCCAGACACCTTCCTATCAGCTACTTTCTTATCTCTGCTCTGAAGTATAAAGCCTGGGAGATATTAATCACAAGGAAATTAATTTTTAGTACACTTTTTAGAAAAGCATTAAAAAACATTCAAGAAATGGTAGTTATATCACAGCTTATCTCAAATATTAAAACCAGCTTAGGTTTAATAGATTTAGCAATAGTTTACAACTTGGCCAGGAAGTGTAAGAGTACTAGAATGGGTCCTCCTGTAGGAATTGTGAGTTTATTCCTTTGTCTCAAACAAGGTAATGTTGAACTTTGATACTGATGCTTTTTCATCATAATTAGGGACAAATTCTGGTCTCAGTAGTGAATTACTCTGGATATAAAGCGGTGTGATAATCTGAAATTAGGCCTGCAGGGATAATGCTTATTTTGACTGCAGGTTAAAATGCTTTCAAGACCTGAAGATATCAAAGGCAGAAGAACACTAATGAATGTATTCAAGCTCTGGGATATTCAGTGCCTCTTACAACATTCTCCCTGCTGTGTCAATTGTCCTCTAATACAACTCCAGGATCAAGTCTCTTCCCACCAGATGCCATTTTTATCTTGGACTCGGACACTGCTCCTGGCGCTTACTCTTGTCCCTTCTGTAAAAACCTCTTATGTTAGCAGGAAAATGCAAGACCTCCAGATCAGTCTTACAGAAAGAATCATTGCAGTGCAATTTTCTTCTCATTTTTACAAGTGAACTGTAGTGGGGAGAGGGGACTGCAGTGTAGACTATTCCTTCCCTTTATGCGCCAAAAGGAAGAGGAAATCCAGGGGCATGAGAACGTGGGAACTGACCCTTTGCAACTGCACAGCACAAGGCTACTACTTTACGTCCAGTGACTCTTCACAGATCTCTTGGTCATTTGTAGAGACGCTGTTACATGACTCGTACTGGCTTACATGGCTCAGAAATCAATCCTAGATGCTTGCTCTGTATGCATGGTTCCCAGGGGACTTCAGCTGCTGCTGTATGACTTGTCCATAATTCTGTCCCTGCTTCTGTTTCAAACTGTGTATGGTTCAGCTCTAGGATGTAACATGTGCAACTCCCACTTGCTCAACAGAACAGTGTGTAGTCAGTCATATCTGCTAACAGTGTCACAACAGTTTTTATTGCTTTTTACTCTGTTAGCTTTGCAGAGACAATACAGCTGAATTGCAGAGCTGGTGCATTATTAACAGCTCATTTGCTGAGTTCCCTGTAGAGAATGGTCTCAGCTAGTACTGTGCAAGCCAGATGTGCATGCACCCTTGCTGACTCCCTGTTGCTGGGCTGGATGTAGAGCTGCTGGGCAAGGGGCAGCTTCTCTTAAAGTTTACCTTGGACATAAACTGGAGTCATGGAAGTGGACTTTCTCAGTGTTATGCTTCAGAGAACAGATGGGATTAAAGATGCCCAGCATAAACACAGAAGGAAATCCCAGGTGTAACTCAAGTGGCACAGAATTGCTAAGGCCTAAATTTTGCTGCTGCTTTTCATGTATTCATGAGAAGACAGGATTTGTACTGCATTTGTATATGTGCAGTAAGACCTGATGTTTCTCTTGTACCACTGAAAAATACATTGATACATAACATACACATTTATGTATGGGTATAACTTACGTTTCCTAGTCATTAGCTTTTTCTAATTGTAATGTCTTTTAAGGCAAACTGCTGAAAGCAAAGGAATTAATTGTACTTCTCACTGAGCATGAAAGCATTGCTTATGATTTTTTTTCAGGCTGACCTTTAAGTTTAAAACTGCTGAAATGTTTTCTGGGGCTAATGAACATCCTTGGTGTAATTCATGCAACTTGCAAGAAAAGTGAGCTATATTTGAAAACTTCAGGGACTTGTTTGCAGCAAGAATTCCTTGTATATGTATGTGTTTGGTTGTAACTAGAGATCAGAAATGGTGTGAGCATTTAAGGGCAGGAAAAGGTGTTCTGTAAGCCTAGCAGATGCCAAAGAGCCCCTACAAGCTGATGTACTTAACTTCTGTAAACCTGGCCCTCAATCTTCCTACCCAAGAGCTGTCAGTCATGTCACAGTAGTTCAAAGGCAGAGGTAGACAAATTATGTATATGGAGTAGTAGTTTCTCACTATCCAGCAGGTACAGTTTGTCTACATGATTCCAGGTGTCAGGCTGAGGGCTAAAAGGAATTGCTATGTCTGCAGAGACCTTGGAGCTGAAATGCTAATAGAGCAGCAACTACAAGCAAAGCTTTCATGATTAGCTAGAAGAGTAGGCAGAGCAAGATGTGCAAGAGCAGAGCTGGAGGACCAGGCAGGGCTCAAACAGGAGTGCAAGGCTAAACCAGGAGAGCAGGTAGTGTTTATGGTCAGGAGGAGCAGCTAATGCTGTATGGCCAGCAATAGCTTGGATAAAGCCTTGTTACCCTGCTGTTAGGTGACAAAGCCCTGGGACCTGCTGACTGCAAACTGAAAAGGGAGTGATAGTGCTGAAGATGGGGAGACAGACAGATCACTGCACTGGGATGCTAGGGAGGGAGTTGCAAACAAGTGTAATGCAACTTTGGGAGAGATATTGTATCTTACTGCTTTTGTCTTCCTGTTGTCCTTTTCTCCCATTCAGTGAAATAACAATTTAAGAAAATTGGTATGTTTTTAGCTGTAGGAAATTAGGCATTTGAGTACCAGACAGCTTAGTTTAATTCTGTCAGCTTTGGGGTGGGGATTCAAGCTGGTGTTTTATTAGCCACTGAATTTTAAACCTGGCATGATTATATCAACTGAAGACTGTCAGAAATGTTGCACATCTGTCCTGTGATTAAGACACTTCATGATAGGTTCTTTTGGCTGCAATTGGAAGGGGCATGCTGTTTAAGTGCATATCCACTTTTTTCTTTTATTAGTGGGATAGATTGACAGATAAGGGAAGACAGTGGCAACTGAGCCCATGCCAGACTTATCTCCACAGTATTTGCATGGGGAGGTAGAAATTACATTGCAGAACTACTGAGGGTGGCTATGGATCTTTGCTTACTCTAACTGTATTCATATTATTGTGATTGTACATATGTGTAAAAATAACAAAGGTATTCACCCCACAGAAAATGGAGTGTGTGTGGTGTAGCTTGTTTGGACTCTTGGAAAGCAAGAGAAAGAAAAAAAACCCCATGAAAATCTCAGAACAAAACAACAGATAGTTATGAAGCACATTGACAATCAAACAACAAGAACAGAAAAAATGTTTAGAAGTGACATATGGCTTAACATGCTGGCCCATTTTTGGTTGATCTTTTTCCAATCCTTCTGCTCTCTCAACATAACCTCCCTCTCAGTCCCTCCCTATTCCATAAACCCATCTGCCTTCATCTGTTAATTCAGCCCACTGCTACTATTGAATTGTTTATCAGCCAAATAAGTGTAGATAATGAGCTTCTCTGCCTCCAACCTAGTTAAAGGTCTGTTACTCAGTGGTGGGCCAGTGTTGAGAAAAACGTAAATTACTTAGAAACCTTTGAGAGGAAGACCAGGATAACTGAGCATTTGGCATCTTCAAAAAATTGTCAAGGCCTGGATACAGGCAGCAACAATCTCTTTACCGCCATACTGAGTACACAGTGATTTTTGGCTTAGTATCCTTTCATAAAGTAAGAGGAATACCCCTACTTGTCTTGGGTTTGATCCTCTTCCAGTTCAGTCTGGGAGAGATCTTGTGAGAAGCCTGAACAGATCCAACAGACTTAATTGCCATATAAAGGGGAAATCTCAGTTTCTTCCCCTCTTATGTCCAAGTGATTTCATCTCTTCCCTGGAGTGGGAGGTGCTGGTCTGACTCCAGTTCATCTAGTTGAAAATTATCCCAGCAAAACAGTGGGTACCAAAGGACCAGGTGGAAGCCTTGACAGGAAGCGGTGGTACTACCAGATGAGGAATTGGGTACAGAGCAAAATCAGAAGCATCCCCTTTCAGTAGGGATTTATTCCTCCCTTTTGAATACCCACCCTCATCAAGAGAAAAAACTCTTTCTGGCTTTGTTCTAGCATAGTGAAGCATGCGTCTCGGCACATGAACAGTTGTCTGGTCAGTAATATAGAAGCGTTGCCTGTAAACTCGGTCAGTCTTTATCAGAATTATTCCTGTTGGGGGATTACCTTCAAAACCTATTCCTGTAACTAGAGATTTTTCTCACTTTCTCCCTTCAAAGGAGGTCTCCAGTTGAGATTAAAGCTAAAGATGTTAATTAAGCCAAATCAGTCTGGTGCTATGACTCTCTAGGGGTATGCTGTTTTCCTCCTGGCTTCATTGTTGCAGTTATGTAGACCACTGACTTGTTTCATAGACAGTGGGATATTATCTCCCTCTCTGTGGATTCCTAAGAAAATAAGACCTTGCATAATTACTTTTGAGTGTCTGACTGCATGCAATCCAAGTGATCTCTAAATGTGCATGAGAGGTCTTAGCCAATTAGATGGGAGAGTCTCAGACACTTATAGTTCTTAAATTTTTGTCATGGCCAGGTAGATGGGAAGAGACCCTGATAATGTGTGTTCCCACCCCTGCTTTCCTGGTGTGGGAGAAAAAGCTGTGATATGAAGTCACCATTCAATAGACATATCAAAGGAGCTACAGGAACATTCATCACAATCATTTCATTGCTGTCAGAACAACTTGTTGGGATATGGACTCAATCTTTGTCACTGAACATGTTTTATGAACTGTTTTTTTCTTGAAGTGGAGCCTTAGTTATATAAGTAGTTGGTCTCTCTTACTAAGACTATCATGGGCTTTATGCTAGAAAATAATGCAGTATGTTTGCCTATGTAGAATAGTGTTTCATAATCACCCTATCTCTTTTGCCAGGGATGCTAATGTTTAACCTCCTATTTTGAAGCTGGTTAGCATTTGCTTCAGAGAATCAAGGTAGAAGAAAATGGACTTAACAGGGACAAATGTCAAACCAGTGTATATGTACATGTAAAACAATTAGGTGAAACAGCAAAAACCAGGCCATGCAAATGATTGCAGGCGAAGGGCTGGAATTCTTTTGATCAAGTTGGATAAATGCTCCAGTAATTCAGTACCTGTGTAAAACTCTTCTGTACACCCAGGATGAAAGAGGGATGGAGTTCAGGCTATTGCATAGTGTTCTGCCTGTTCCTGCAAGGGAGAGGGTTGGTAGCTAGAGGGGTTGCAGTCTTGTTAGGGCAGAAATCACTTTTGGATCTGTCCTGTGTCATTCTCCAGCAATTATATAATCCTTGGTCATTCTCTAGGAGAGTGTTTGTCACAGCCTCCCCAAATGTTCAGATCTGGGCTGCTGGGAAGGAAGGATATAGTGTCTAAGAAAAAGGCAGCTTGTATCCAAGAGCTGTTTAAAGAAAACTCTGATAGAGCCTGAAGTCCTAGTACCTAAACTAGACAAATACCTACTGCTATTCATAAGCATAGCACTCAGCTGAGAGATGAGCAATCCTGTCTGTGTAAGACAAAATATAGTAAAAGACATTAGATAGCCAAGTGCCTTTTTAAAGACAGTCTGTGTGTGGCAAAGTCAGTAGTCAATAACAGAGTTCTCAGTCCCAAAAGAGCAAATAGTCCAAAATGAGAAGCCATGTGAGCCAGGTACGAGAATATCACTCAGGCATAAACAAGCCTAGCATATAGAAATACTGAGTGGCAGTTTCTTTATCTCAGTGGCAGTCTATTTGGGCAAAACCTGCTTATCAGTGAAATTTAGCAAATACTATTTTGTAGAAAAGCTAAGTACTTACATGACATCTAGCTCAGATGCAGATGAATCCAGCATAAAACTTTAGGACATGCCCAAATGTACACCTAAACTGTTAAATGGCCCTCACAGTGCAGTGTCTTCTGCCAGTTCTGAGAAGGTAGTGGATTTCCATTTATGAGTCAGCCAGTCTTTACTTATGCAATAGCCACCCAGGGCCAGTGGCAGGGTAATGGCTGTGCTCCTATGTTTGACAGATTAAAAGAGCAATGTGAAGCTTAAGCAGCTTGAAGTACTCACAGGTTTTATGTGGCTTTAAGGCATGAGCATGCTTAGTAAAGGATTTGGAGGCTGATGGTTTCTTCTTTCAGAAAAGCTCTTTTGAGGGAAGTTTGATCTGTTTGTACCTGCCCCCCTGCAAAGGCAAGATATGAGTAAACCCTGTGAGAGCCTTACTCAGTCCTTGCATAATCACTCAGATCAGTTTGGGTCAAGAGTCTTGCAGAGAACATCAGTGGTTTTTATTGGCTGTAACATGACAACCACCATATTTGTTTGTTACTCCAGATGGTGTATCTGACACTTTCTAAGAATAACTAAGATTTCCCACTTTATCACTTATTTGATCAAAGCATTTTAAAATAAATATGAACTGTTCAAAATACTATGCTATACTAAAGTTCCCCTGATATGTATCAGGTGTGATTGAGCCAGCAGAACTACAGACTTTGGAAATGCAATGGAATCCATCCTGTGCCAACTCAAGAGTGTAGGCCTGTGTCCCTCAAATATTTGGTAGGGAAACATGCAGTTGCTTCACCTTTTTCCACCCTCCAAGCTAATTTTTTCTTGCTCCCTGTACTGGGTTTGCATGACAAGGTTTTGGTAATGGGGGGGCTGCAGGGATGGCTTCTGTGAGAAACTGCTAGAAACTTCCCCTATGTCAGATAGAGCCAATGCCAGCCAGCTCCAAGATGGACCCACAGCTGGCCAAGGCTGAGCACATCAGCAACAGTGGTAGCACCTCTGAAATAACATTTAAGAAGGGGGGGAAAAGCTGCTGTGAAAAACAGCAGCTGGAGAGAGGGATGAGAATGTGAGAGCAACAGCTCTACAGACACCAAAGTCAGTGCAGAAGGAAGGGAGGAGGTGCTCCAGAGGCTGGAGCAGAGATGCCCCTGCAGCCTGTGGAGGTCCATGGTGGAGTGGACATCCAGCTGCAGTCTGTACAGGATCCCATGCCAGAGCAGGTGGATGCCTGCAGGAGGCTGTGACTCTGTGGGAAGCCCATGCTGGAGCAGGCTCCTGGCAGGACCTGTGGGCCTGTGGAGAGAGGAGCCCAGGCTGGAGCAGGTTTGCTGGCAGGACTTGTGACCCCATGGGGGACCCAGGCTGGAGCAGTCTGTGAAGAACTGCAGCCTGTGGGAAGGACTTTGAGTGAAGGATGGTCTCCCATGGGAGGGACCCCACACTGGAGCAGGGGAAGAGTATGAGGAGTCCTCCCCCTGTGGAGGAAGGAGTGGCAGAGGCCATGTGTGGTGAACTGACTGCAAGCCCCATTCCCTGTCCCCCTGCACTGCTTGCAGGGGAGGAGGGTAGAGAATTCAGGAGTGACCTCAGGTCTGGGAAGAAGGGAGGCTGGGGAAGAATGTGTTTTAAGACTTGGTTTTATTTTCTTATTACCCTACTCCAATTTGATTTGCACTACACTAGTTTTCCTCAAGTTGAGTCTGTTTTGCCTGTGACTATAATTAGTGAGTGATCCCTCCCTGTCATCTTGACCTATGAGCCTTTTGTTATATTTTCTCTCCTGTGTCCAGCTGAGGAGGAGAGTGATAGAGTGGCTTTGGCCACCTGGCATCCAGCCAGGGGCAACCCACCACACTCCCATCTCCTGCTTTTGCAGGACTACTCACTGGAGCAGGGGAAGAGTATGAGGAGTCCTCCCCCTGTGGAGGAAGGAGTGGCAGAGGCCATGTGTGGTGAACTGACTGCAAGCCCCATTCCCTGTCCCCCTGCACTGCTTGCAGGGGAGGAGGGTAGAGAATTCAGGAGTGACCTCAGGTCTGGGAAGAAGGGAGGCTGGGGAAGAATGTGTTTTAAGACTTGGTTTTATTTTCTTATTACCCTACTCCAATTTGATTTGCACTACACTAGTTTTCCTCAAGTTGAGTCTGTTTTGCCTGTGACTATAATTAGTGAGTGATCCCTCCCTGTCATCTTGACCTATGAGCCTTTTGTTATATTTTCTCTCCTGTGTCCAGCTGAGGAGGAGAGTGATAGAGTGGCTTTGGCCACCTGGCATCCAGCCAGGGTCAACCCACCACACTCCCATCTCCTGCTTTTGCAGGACTACTCTCTGGCTGCCAAAATTCTGCAAAATTCAGAATCCTTTAGGTTGGAAAAGACCTGATTCAAGAATTGGAATTCATTCTTTTTCCCTGTAAAAGACATGCATCTTGGTTGCTGGTTGCCCAAATCTTCACCTTGTGCTGTCTGTAGACCTGTCCTGAGGCATGAGTAAGCCTTAGCTTACGGCTGAAAAGATACCAGAAGTTGACAGGCCTGTGGGACAGCAAAATTTGCTGTTTTCCTTAGTCTGTGGGAGGTTGTGGACTGTATAATAGGTAGGCATATAAAAATCAAAGGTTTGTTTATAATATAGATAAGCATCTGAACTGCCAAAGTTTAGTCTAAATGCTCCTTACGTGTTATGCAACTCTTCTCCTTTTCAGTAAAATGTAAAGTTACAATGGAAACAACTTTATTTCCAATGTGTGTAATTTCCTCCTTTTGAGGAACAAGAGGGTAAAATGTCCTCTTCAAAGCCTGGTTCATTTCCTGAATCAGTTGCCACATTCGTCGTCTTCTGAACATTTGAATGTACATCTACTAGAGGTGGATATGCATTGTTTGCTTCTTGATCTTAATTTTGATCTCCCTGGTTTTACTCAAATTCCAACAATTTGGGGGGACAATTTGCAGCTTCCTTCTCTTGTAGAAGGTTTGGGATGTTCTTTTCAACCTGAAAGGAAAACAGGGGTGGTAGCTTGTGAAGAGGAAAGTATATGCTTGGTTGTCTTTAAGGGGTTCTTCTGCCAGGTCCACAGAGCATGGCAAGGCCTCGCGCTTCAAATCTTATGGTCCTGAAATGTGCTAATGGGGGTTTTAGCTCCTACTTGTGCACATGTAATGTTAAGCTGCCTCTGCAACTCAGACTCAAGCTTGGGGTTTAAGTTGCTGGATTTATGCTTTTAGAGCATATGCATTTATCATTTTTTCCTGGCTTAGCAACTCAATGTCTTTGGTAGAATGAATGTATTTGTCCATCTTTGAAGATGAGATGCATGACTGAGATTAATACATGATATAGAATTACATCAGTAACCTGAGCAGAAGGAGTTAGGGAGGAGCTCAGAGGGGGCAATGAAACAAGAGTGAGGAAGCTTGGATCGATTCTGTTCTTTTCCAGCAACTTACTGTGTGACCTTTGGGCAAACTACTTCACCTTTCCATGTCTCTGACTCCCTTGCTCATCTTCATTTTATTCCTTATTTAGACTTTCAAAGTGCAAGAGCAAAAGCACATGCCTACCATGAGCAGTTTCAATGTAAGCTTTGATAATACAGCTTTAAAACAGAGGGAAATACCTGGCTGGAGGCCTCCTCATTTAGGTGTGTGTTAGCATGGTCTACTGCAATCCATGATCAGTAGTTGGCTTTGTTTGGGCAACCACAGGCACTCCTCATCAACCGAACTTCTCAAACATGTGCAGAAGAGTGTTTGCACACACAGATCCAGAGATGCACATTAATTTGCTTGTGTGGCCTTCATGGTCTGGTATATCTTTTGGTCTGCCTTGCTCCTGGGGAAGAGCTGGTGTGGCTTTGTGATGGGTCCCCCTTCTTCCCATTCTGCACAGGGAACTAGCCTACTTCCTGGTCTTGTGCTGATAATTCTGATTGTAGATGTATTTCTTCCTTTGCTAATGTAATGAAATATTGAGCCATTCTCCTTCCCAGATTCAGTTTGATTTTTCTTCTGAAGCTTCTGCTGATAATAGGTTCTAATTTCTCCTGTTTTACCTCTTCAAGAAAGGAAAAAAGACCAAGTAGAAATTAGAGATCACACCGCCTCTGAAAATATTTCAGAGTGTTGATTAGAAAATTAGAAGAAAAAATTTCTTGCACTGATACCAAACATGGTAAATATTTGGTTCCAATTAAATTTGTGAGTGAAGGATGCAAAGATGGTTTTAGAAACAAACGTAGCTTCAATGATATGTTATTGGGTGTATTTGTGGCTTTTATCAACATGCCTTTGCTTCAGAATACAAGTTAAAATCCCTAAGACCCTTGAAAAATTAATATTAGTAGCATGGGGGGAAAAATCCACTCCAATGGGATAGCTAAAAAATACTTTTATCTGAAAATTATCTAGAAAAGAGGTAAGGGGGTAGCAGACCTCTGCAGGGTGCTTCTGTCTTTCCTCTTCCAGCTGATATGAAGAGCTGGTCTTCAGCTCTTTTGCCTGGTGGGTGCAGAGACAGCATGTTGCTGATGGAAGCTGCTGCTCCCTGCAGCCCCAGCAGCACTCCTGGTCTATTTTTGGTGAGCAGGTTTGCCCAGGGATAGGACAAATGCAAGACCAGTGGGAGGAATGGAGTGTATAGCAGCTCTGCCCAGATCCTGACCTGCACGTTGAAACTTGCTGTCTTCCCAGCTGTGCTACTGTGGCTTGCTTTGTCCAGGGGTGCAGTTCATAAAGCCCTGTCCAGGAGCAGAGAGGGGGTGAGAGGCTGGAGATGAGGGGGGTGAAGGATGCGTGTTCCCCAGGGGAGGAGGTACAGCTGCTGGAGCAGAAGTGCTCCCCAACCTGTTGTCTTGGGGTGGGGTGTGTGTGAGGGAAAGGGTATTAATGATCACCCCAGAGACTGACACGGGTGGAGAGTCGCTGGGAGGGCTGCAGGCACAGCTGAAGGGATAAAAGGGAAAACAGGTTACTTGTTCTGCCTCCATGCCCATGTGGAAGCAGGGAAGTTCCCCATGTGTGGGGTGAGCTGGGGCACCCCGCGGGGCTTGTGTACTGTGGTGTCCCTGCGAGATCGCCTGAGACGAGCCGGGGCGCTCTGGGGGGGGGAGGGTGACCCCCGGGTGGGGCAGTGTCGCGCCTCGGCCC